>NC_034188.2:94295162-94300162 GCF_002021735.2 Oncorhynchus kisutch | reverse complement strand
AGTAGTAGCAGTAGTAGCAGTAGTAGTAGTAGTAGTAGTAGTAGTAGTAGTAGTAGTAGTAGTAACAGTAGTAGTAGTAGTAACAGTAGTAGTAGTAGTAACAGTAGTAGTTTTAGTATTAGTAGTAGTAACAGTAGTAGTAGTAGTAGTAGTAGTTGTAGTAGTAGTAACAGTAGTAGTAGTAGTAGTAGTAGCAGTAGTAGTAGTACTATTAGCAGCATTGACAAAAGTAGCAACAGTAGCAGCAGCAGTAGAAGAAGTTGCAGCAGTAGTAGGAGCAGTAACAGAAGTAGTAGTAGTAGTTGCAGTAGTAGTAGTAGCAGTAGTAGTAGTATCAGTAGTAGTAACAGTAGTAGTAGTAGTTGTAGTAGTAGTAGTAGCAGTAGTAGTAGTAGTAGCAGTAGTAGTAGTATCAGTAGTAGTAGTGGTAGTAGCAGTAGTAGTAGTAGCAGAAGTAGTCGTAGTAGCAGCAGTAGTAGTAGTAGTAGTAGTAGTAGTAGTATTAGTCGTAGTAGTAGTCGTAGTAGTAGTCGTAGTAGTAGTCGTAGTAGTAGTCGTAGTAGTAGCAGTAGTAGTAGCAGTAGTAGTAGTAGCAGTAGTAGTATGAACAGTAGTAGTAGTAGTAGTAGTAGTGGTAACAGTAGTAGTAGTAGTATTAGTAGTAGTATTAGCAGTAACAGTAGTAGTAGTAGTAGTAGCAGTAGTAGTAACAGTAGTAGTAGTAGTAGTAACAATAGTAGTAGTAGTAACAGTAGTAGTAGTAGTAGTAGTAGTAGTAGTAGTAGTAGTAGTAGTAGTAGTAGTAGTAGCAGTAGTAGCAGTAGTAGTAGCAGTAGTAGTAGTAGTAGTAGTAGTAGTAGTAGTAGTAGTAGTAGTAGTAGTAGTAGTAGTAGTAGTAGTAACAGTAGTAGTAGTAGTAACAGTAGTAGTAGTAGTAACAGTAGTAGTTTTAGTATTAGTAGTAGTAACAGTAGTAGTAGTAGTAGTAGTAGTTGTAGTAGTAGTAACAGTAGTAGTAGTAGTAACAATAGTAGTAGTAGTAGTAGTAGTAGTAACAGTAGTAGTAGTAGTATTAGTAGTAGTCGTAGCAGTAGTAGTAGTAGCAGTAGTAGTAGTAGTAGGAGCAGTAACAGAAGTAGCTGTAGCAATAGTAGCTGCAATAACAGAAGTAGCAGAAGCAGCAACAATAGTAGCGGTAGTAGATAGTAGCAATAGTAGCAGCAGTAGCAGCAGCAGAATCAACAGCAGCAGCAGCAGTAAGAGTAGTAGCAGCAGTAAGAGTAGTAGCAGTAGTAAGAGTAGAAGTAGCTGCAGTAACAGCAATACCAGGTAGCTACTTCTGCAGGTATCCTAGCGGTTAAGAGTGTCGTGTGACGTTAGTGCTAGTATGACCTCGGACCCAGGCACAGAGAAACACAGCAGTAAGAGTAAATCCAGAATATTTACTTAATGTCTTCATAGCAAAGCAAGGGCACATGAGAACACTAAACAAAACATGAGACCTGAGCAACTGGCCCAGTCCACAGAGGAACCTCAATAGTCATCCAGCAGGTGATCCCATTAAGCCCAATCAGGGTCACCTGGACACTAGAAGTAACCCAGTCCAGTGGCAACCTCAGGTAGGACACTCAAGGAAGAAAACCTGACCTGTGACAAGAAGGGCTAGTAGCCGAAAGGTTGTTGGTTTGAATCCTCGAGCCGACGAGGTGAAAAGTCTATCGCTGTGACTTTGAGCAAGGCACTTAACCATAATAGCTCTTGTTAGTCACCCTAGTTAAGAGCATCTGTTAAGTGACTCAAATGTCAAGTAGCAGCTGGAGCAGAAGTACATTTACATTTTAGTAATTTAGCAGACACTCTTATCCAGAGTGACTTACAGTTGTGACCGACCCGCTCAATTGGTCTTATGCAGCAAAATCATAAATGTTGTTTTTTACATTGAATAAAAGTAGAGACTAGAAAATGGTATATTATATAATACAGTTGAGAAACAATGGGAAAGTAATTCTGCTTTGAAAGTTGATGAACCTGTAACCCCACTTTTGAGAAAATGTCCCTTTGAATGTTTTGGTACACCTACTGGAGAGCTATTCTTTGTCTACACCCATTCAGCATCGTTCACACCCTCTTTTGTCTAAGCCCCACCCTGCTGAACAGAGTGGGTACAGTAGTGTACTAAACAACCAACGATTTCAAGACTAAAGGCTGGTTTATACTATCGACATGTCTGTAGACAGTTGTTGCAGTGACATCTTGAATAGTCTATTTTCGTAGGAGTCCGACATCAAAATTGTCATTGTCGTTATCCAAAAAATATAAACCCAAAACGACAGGCTTTATGACATCAGCAGCCTGGTGGTCCAACATAGCCTAACTAGTGTATTTTAACAACAATAAACACATCCGTTTAAACATTTATTTAGTATATGTCAATCTAGCAAACCAGGCAACTAAAAGCAACTTTCTAAACAAAGTTTTGTTTAGACAGAAAAGAAAACAAAGTAGTGATCAAAGACCTGGAGGGGGTTACAGTGAGATTACTAGGAGGACAGAGACCTGGAGGGGGTTACAGTGAGATTACTAGGAGGACAGAGACCTGGAGGGGGATACAGTGAGATTAGTAGGAGGACAGAGACCTGGAGGGGGTTACAGTGAGATTACTAGGAGGACAGAGACCTGGAGGGGGTTACAGTGAGATTAGTAGGAGGACAGAGACCTGGAGGGGGTTACAGTGAGATTAGTAGGAGATCACAGACCTGGAGGGGGTTACAGTGAGATTACTAGGAGGACAGAGACCTGGAGGGGGTTACAGTGAGATTACTAGGAGATCACAGACCTGGAGGGGGTTACAGTGAGATTACTAGGAGGACAGAGACCTGGAGGGGGTTACAGTGAGATTACTAGGAGATCACAGACCTGGAGGAGGTTACAGTGAGATTACTAGGAGGACAGAGACCTGGAGGGGGTTACAGTGAGATTAGTAGGAGAACAGAGACCTGGAGGGGGTTACAGTGAGATTAGTAGGAGATCACAGACCTGGAGGGGGATACAGTGAGATTAGTAGGAGAACAGAGACCTGGAGGAGGTTACAGTGAGATTAATAGGAGGACAGAGACCTGGAGGGGGTTACAGTGAGATTACTAGGAGGACAGAGACCTGGAGGGGGTTACAGTGAGATTACTAGGAGGACAGAGACCTGGAGGGGGTTACAGTGAGATTAGTAGGAGGACAGAGACCTGGAGGGGGTTACAGTGAGATTACTAGGAGGACAGAGACCTGGAGGGGGTTACCGTGAGATTACTAGGAGGACAGAGACCTAGAGGGGATTACAGTGAGATTAGTAGGAGAACAGAGACCTGGAGGGGGTTACAGTGAGATTACTAGGAGGACAGAGACCTGGAGGGGGTTACAGTGAGATTACTAGGAGGACAGAGACCTGGAGGGGGATACAGTGAGATTAGTAGGAGGACAGAGACCTGGAGGGGGTTACAGTGAGATTACTAGGAGGACAGAGACCTGGAGGGGGTTTACAGTGAGATTAGTAGGAGGACAGAGACCTGGAGGGGGTTACAGTGAGATTAGTAGGAGATCACAGACCTGGAGGGGGATACAGTGAGATTACTAGGAGAACAGAGACCTGGAGGGGGTTACAGTGAGATTACTAGGAGGACAGAGACCTGGAGGGGGTTACAGTGAGATTAGTAGGAGAACAGAGACCTGGAGGAGGTTACAGTGAGATTACTAGGAGGACAGAGACCTGGAGGGGGTTACAGTGAGATTACTAGGAGGACAGAGACCTGGAGGGGGTTACAGTGAGATTACTAGGAGATCACAGACCTGGAGGAGGTTACAGTGAGATTACTAGGAGGACAGAGACCTGGAGGGGGTTACAGTGAGATTACTAGGAGGACAGAGACCTGGAGGGGGTTACAGTGAGATTAGTAGGAGAACAGAGACCTGGAGGAGGTTACAGTGAGATTACTAGGAGGACAGAGACCTGGAGGGGGTTACAGTGAGATTAGTAGGAGGACAGAGACCTGGAGGGGGTTACAGTGAGATTACTAGGAGGACAGAGACCTGGAGGGGGTTTACAGTGAGATTAGTAGGAGGACAGAGACCTGGAGGGGGTTACAGTGAGATTAGTAGGAGATCACAGACCTGGAGGGGGATACAGTGAGATTACTAGGAGAACAGAGACCTGGAGGGGGTTACAGTGAGATTACTAGGAGGACAGAGACCTGGAGGGGGTTACAGTGAGATTAGTAGGAGAACAGAGACCTGGAGGGGGTTACAGTGAGATTAGTAGGAGATCACAGACCTGGAGGGGGTTACAGTGAGATTACTAGGAGGACAGAGACCTGGAGGGGGTTACAGTGAGATTACTAGGAGGACAGAGACCTGGAGGGGGATACAGTGAGATTAGTAGGAGGACAGAGACCTGGAGGGGGTTACAGTGAGATTACTAGGAGGACAGAGACCTGGAGGGGGTTTACAGTGAGATTAGTAGGAGGACAGAGACCTGGAGGGGGTTACAGTGAGATTAGTAGGAGATCACAGACCTGGAGGGGGATACAGTGAGATTACTAGGAGAACAGAGACCTGGAGGGGGTTACAGTGAGATTACTAGGAGGACAGAGACCTGGAGGGGGTTACAGTGAGATTAGTAGGAGAACAGAGACCTGGAGGAGGTTACAGTGAGATTACTAGGAGGACAGAGACCTGGAGGGGGTTACAGTGAGATTACTAGGAGGACAGAGACCTGGAGGGGGTTACAGTGAGATTACTAGGAGATCACAGACCTGGAGGAGGTTACAGTGAGATTACTAGGAGGACAGAGACCTGGAGGGGGTTACAGTGAGATTAGTAGGAGAACAGAGACCTGGAGGGGGTTACAGTGAGATTAGTAGGAGATCACAGACCTGGAGGGGGATACAGTGAGATTAGTAGGAGAACAGAGACCTGGAGGAGGTTACAGTGAGATTAATAGGAGGACAGAGACC
>NC_034188.2:93752662-93932662 GCF_002021735.2 Oncorhynchus kisutch | reverse complement strand
AGACTAGCTGTAGATTCAGGGTGGCCCTGACTGGAGACTAGCTGTAGATTGAGGGTGGCCCTGACTGGAGACTAGCTGTAGATTCAGGGTGGCCCTGACTGGAGACTAGCTGTAGATTGAGGGTGGCCCTGACTGGAGAGTAGCTGTAGATTCAGGGTGGCCCTACCTGGAGACTAGCTGTAGATTGAGGGTGGCCCTTACTGGAGACTAGCTGTAGATTGAGGGTGGCCCTGACTTGAGACTAGCTGTAGATTCAGGGTGGCCCTGACTGGAGACTAGCTAAAAGATTCAGGGTGGCCCTGACTGGAGACAAGCTGTAGATTCAGGGTGGCCCTGACTGGAGACTAGCTGTAGATTGAGGGTGGCCCTGACTGGAGACTAGCTGTAGATTCAGGGTGGCCCTGACTGGAGACTAGCTGTAGATTGAGGGTGGCCCTGACTGGAGACTAGCTGTAGATTCAGGGTGGCCCTGACTGGAGACTAGCTGTAGATTGAGGGTGGCCCTGACTGGAGACTAGCTGTAGATTCAGGGTGGCCCTGACTGGAGACTAGCTGTAGATTCAGGGTGGCCCTGACTGGAGACTAGCTGTAGATTCAGGGTGGCCCTGACTGGAGACTAGCTGTAGATTCAGGGTGGCCCTGACTGGAGACTAGCTGTAGATTCAGGGTGGCCCTGCCTGGAGACTAGCTGTAGATTCAGGGTGGCCCTGACTGGAGACCAGCTGTAGATTCAGGGTGGCCCTGACTGGAGACAAGCTGTAGATTGAGGGTGGCCCTGACTGGAGACTAGCTGTAGATTCAGGGTGGCCCTGACTGGAGACCAGCTGTAGATTCAGGGTGGCCCTGACTGGAGACTAGCTGTAGATTCAGGGTGGCCCTGACTGGAGACTAGCTGTAGATTCAGGGTGGCCCTGACTGGAGACTAGCTGTAGATTCAGGGTGGCCCTGACTGGAGACTAGCTGTAGATTCAGGGTGGCCCTGACTGGAGACTAGCTGTAGATTCAGGGTGGCCCTGACTGGAGACTAGCTGTAGATTGAGGGTGGCCCTGACTGGAGACTAGCTGTAGATTGAGGGTGGCCCTGACTGGAGACTAGCTGTAGATTGAGGGTGGCCCTGACTGGAGACTAGCTGTAGATTCAGGGTGGCCCTGACTGGAGACTAGCTGTAGATTCAGGGTGGCCCTGACTGGAGACTAGCTGTAGATTGAGGGTGGCCCTGACTGGAGACTAGCTGTAGATTCAGGGTGGCCCTGACTGGAGACTAGCTGTAGATTGAGGGTGGCCCTGACTGGAGACTAGCTGTAGATTCAGGGTGGCCCTGACTGGAGACTAGCTGTAGATTCAGGGTGGCCATGACTGGAGACTAGCTGTAGATTCAGGGTGGCCCTGACTGGAGACTAGCTGTAGATTCAGGGTGGCCCTGACTGGAGACTAGCTGTAGATTGAGGGTGGCCCTGACTGGAGACAAGCTGTAGATTGAGGGTGGCCCTGACTGGAGACTAGCTGTAGATTCAGGGTGGCCCTGACTGGAGACCAGCTGTAGATTCTGGGTGGCCCTGACTGGAGTCTAGCTGTAGATTCAGGGTGGCCCTGACTGGAGACTAGCTGTAGATTCAGGGTGGCCCTGATTGGAGACTAGCTATAGATTCAGGGTGGCCCTGACTGGAGACTAGCTGTAGATTCAGGGTGGCCCTGACTGGAGACTAGCTGTAGATTCAGGGTGGCCCTGACTGTAGACTAGCTGTAGATTCAGGGTGGCCCTAACTGGAGACTAGCTGTAGATTCAGGGTGGCCCTAACTGGAGACTAGCTGTAGATTCAGGGTGGCCCTAACTGGAGACTAGCTGTAGATTCAGGGTGGCCCTGACTGGAGACTAGCTGTAGATTCAGGGTGGCCCTGACTGGAGACAAGCTGTAGATTCAGGGTGGCCCTGACTGGAGACTAGCTAAAAGATTCAGGGTGGCCCTGACTGGAGACAAGCTGTAGATTCAGGGTGGCCCTGACTGGAGACTAGCTGTAGATTGAGGGTGGCCCTGACTGGAGACTAGCTGTAGATTCAGGGTGGCCCTGACGGGAGACTAGCTGTAGATTGAGGGTGGCCCTGACTGGAGAGTAGCTGTAGATTCAGGGTGGCCCTACCTGGAGACTAGCTGTAGATTGAGGGTGGCCCTTACTGGAGACTAGCTGTAGATTGAGGGTGGCCCTGACTTGAGACTAGCTGTAGATTCAGGGTGGCCCTGACTGGAGACTAGCTAAAAGATTCAGGGTGGCCCTGACTGGAGACAAGCTGTAGATTCAGGGTGGCCCTGACTGGAGACTAGCTGTAGATTGAGGGTGGCCCTGACTGGAGACTAGCTGTAGATTCAGGGTGGCCCTGACTGGAGACTAGCTGTAGATTCAGGGTGGCCCTGACTGGAGACTAGCTGTAGATTGAGGGTGGCCCTGACTGTAGACTAGCTGTAGATTCAGGGTGGCCCTAACTGGAGACTAGCTGTAGATTCAGGGTGGCCCTGACTGGAGACAAGCTGTAGATTCAGGGTGGCCCTGACTGGAGACTAGCTGTAGATTGAGGGTGGCCCTGACTGTAGACTAGCTGTAGATTCAGGGTGGCCCTAACTGGAGACTAGCTGTAGATTCAGGGTGGCCCTAACTGGAGACTAGCTGTAGATTCAGGGTGGCCCTAACTGGAGACTAGCTGTAGATTCAGGGTGGCCCTGACTGGAGACTAGCTGTAGATTCAGGGTGGCCCTGACTGGAGACAAGCTGTAGATTCAGGGTGGCCCTGACTGGAGACTAGCTAAAAGATTCAGGGTGGCCCTGACTGGAGACAAGCTGTAGATTCAGGGTGGCCCTGACTGGAGACTAGCTGTAGATTGAGGGTGGCCCTGACTGGAGACTAGCTGTAGATTCAGGGTGGCCCTGACTAGAGACTAGCTGTAGATTCAGGGTGGCCCTGACTGGAGACTAGCTGTAGATTCAGGGTGGCCCTGACTGGAGACTAGCTGTAGATTGAGGGTGGCCCTGACTGGAGAGTAGCTGTAGATTCAGGGTGGCCCTACCTGGAGACTAGCTGTAGATTGAGGGTGGCCCTTACTGGAGACTAGCTGTAGATTGAGGGTGGCCCTGACTTGAGACTAGCTGTAGATTCAGGGTGGCCCTGACTGGAGACTAGCTGTAGATTCAGGGTGGCCCTGACTGGAGACTAGCTGTAGATTGAGGGTGGCCCTGACTGGAGAGTAGCTGTAGATTCAGGGTGGCCCTGACTGGAGACTAGCTGTAGATTCAGGGTGGCCCTGACTGGAGACTAGCTGTAGATTCAGGGTGGCCCTGACTGGAGACTAGCTGTAGATTCAGGGTGGCCCTGCCTGGAGACTAGCTGTAGATTCAGGGTGGCCCTGACTGGAGACTAGCTGTAGATTCAGGGTGGCCCTGACTGGAGACTAGCTAAAAGATTCAGGGTGGCCCTGACTGGAGACAAGCTGTAGATTCAGGGTGGCCCTGACTGGAGACTAGCTGTAGATTGAGGGTGGCCCTGACTGGAGACTAGCTATAGATTCAGGGTGGCCCTGACTGGAGACTAGCTGTAGATTCAGGGTGGCCCTGACTGGAGACTAGCTGTAGATTGAGGGTGGCCCTGACTGGAGACTAGCTGTAGATTGAGGGTGGCCCTGACTGGAGACTAGCTGTAGATTCAGGGTGGCCCTGCCTGGAGACTAGCTGTAGATTCAGGGTGGCCCTACCTGGAGACTAGCTGTAGATTGAGGGTGGCCCTGACTGGAGACTAGCTGTAGATTCAGGGTGGCCCTGACTGGAGACTAGCTGCAGATTCAGGGTGGCCCTGACTGGAGACTAGCTGTAGATTCAGGGTGGCCCTGACTGGAGACTAGCTGTACATTCAGGGTGGCCCTGACTGGAGACTAGCTGTAGATTCAGGGTGGCCCTGACTGGAGACTAGCTGCAGATTCAGGGTGGCCCTGACTGGAGACTAGCTGTAGATTCAGGGTGGCCATGACTGGAGACTAGCTGTAGATTCAGGGTGGCCCTGACTGGAGACTAGCTGTAGATTCAGGGTGGCCCTGACTGGAGACTAGCTGTAGATTCAGGGTGGCCCTGACTGGAGACTAGCTGTACATTCAGGGTGGCCCTGACTGGAGATTAGCTGTAGATTCAGGGTGGCCCTGACTGGAGACTTGCTGCAGATTCAGGGTGGCCCTGACTGGAGACTAGCTGTAGATTCAGGGTGGCCCTGACTGGAGACTAGCTGTAGATTCAGGGTGGCCCTGACTGGAGACTAGCTGTAGATTCAGGGTGGCCCTGACTGGAGACTAGCTGTAGATTCAGGGTGGCCCTGACTGGAGACTAGCTGTAGATGCAGGGTGGCCCTGACTGGAGACTAGCTGTAGATTGAGGGTGGCCCTGACTGGAGACTAGCTGTAGATTGAGGGTGGCCTTGACTGGAGACTAGCTGTAGATTCAGGGTGGCCCTGACTGGAGACTAGCTGTAGATTGAGGGTGGCCCTGACTGGAGACTAGCTGTAGATTGAGGGTGGCCCTGACTGGAGACTTGCTGCAGATTCAGGGTGGCCCTGACTGGAGACTAGCTGTAGATTCAGGGTGTCCCTGACTGGAGACTAGCTGTACATTCAGGGTGGCCCTGACTGGAGACTAGCTGTAGATTCAGGGTGGCCCTGACTGGAGACTAGCTTCAGATTCAGGGTGGCCCTGACTGGAGACTAGCTGTAGATTCAGGGTGGCCATGACTGGAGACTAGCTGCAGATTCAGGGTGGCCCTGACTGGAGACTAGCTGTAGATTCAGGGTGGCCCTGACTGGAGACTAGCTGTAGATGCAGGGTGGCCCTGACTGGAGACTAGCTGTAGATTCAGGGTGGCCCTGACTGGAGACTAGCTGTAGATTGAGGGTGGCCTTGACTGGAGACTAGCTGTAGATTCAGGGTGGCCCTGACTGGAGACTAGCTGTAGATTCAGGGTGGCCCTGACTGGAGACTAGCTGTAGATTCAGGGTTGCCCTGACTGGAGACTAGCTGTAGATTCAGGGTGGCCCTGACTGGAGACTAGCTGTAGATTCAGGGTGGCCCTGACTGGAGACTAGCTGTAGATTCAGGGTTGCCCTGACTGGAGACTAGCTGTAGATTCAGGGTGGCCCTGACTGGAGACTAGCTGTAGATTCAGGGTGGCCCTGACTGGAGACTAGCTGTAGATTGAGGGTGGCCCTGACTGGAGACTAGCTGTAGATTCAGGGTGGCCCTGCCTGGAGACAAGCTGTTGGAGGTGCACGCATCTGTTAGACAACAAAGAGCTCACACCTCTCGTCCTTCAGTTGAGTTTCTCCAGTCAGGGCCATCCTGAATCTGCAGCTAGTCTCCAGTCAGGGCCACCCTGAATCTGCAGCTAGTCTCCAGTCAGGGCCACCCTGAATCTGCAGCTAGTCTCCAGTCAGGGCCACCCTGAATCTATAGCTAGTCTCCAGTCAGGGCCACCCTCAATCTACAGCTAGTCTCCAGTCAGGGCCACCCTGAATCTGCAGCTAGTCTCCAGTCAGGGCCACCCTGAATCTGCAGCTAGTCTCCAGTCAGGGCCATCCTGAATCTGCAGCTAGTCTCCAGTCAGGGCCATCCTGAATCTGCAGCTAGTCTCCAGTCAGGGCCATCCTGAATCTGCAGCTAGTCTCCAGTCAGGGCCACCCTGAATCTACAGCTAGTCTCCAGTCAGGGCCATCCTGAATCTGCAGCTAGTCTCCAGTCAGGGCCATCCTGAATCTGCAGCTAGTCTCCAGTCAGGGCCACCCTGAATCTACAGCTAGTCTCCAGTCAGGGCCACCCTGAATCTGCAGCTAGTCTCCAGTCAGGGCCACCCTGAATCTACAGCTAGTCTCCAGTCAGGGCCATCCTGAATCTGCAGCTAGTCTCCAGTCAGGGCCACCCTGAATCTACAGCTAGTCTCCAGTTAGGGCCACCCTGAATCTACAGCTAGTCTCCAGTCAGGGCCACCCTGAATCTGCAGCTAGTCTCCAGTCAGGGCCACCCTGAATCTACAGCTAGTCTCCAGTTAGGGCCACCCTGAATCTGCAGCTAGTCTCCAGTCAGGGCCACCCTCAATCTGCAGCTAGTCTCCAGTCAGGGCCACCCTCAATCTGCAGCTAGTCTCCAGTCAGGGCCACCCTGAATATAGTTGAACTGTTATGTATTCATTCTAACTCTTATGTTTAAAACTTGGCTGTTGTTCAACAGAACTTAATAAAAAAATGAAATGTCAGTGGTTTAAATTACGTCAAAAGGTTAACAGAAAATGAACCTGTATCTTTTAAGGTCAAAGCTAATTCCTGAGGTGGCAGTGAGAAAACCACAGGATTTTTACTGAGCTGTTACCATTTAAATGGCTTCATTTCCCCGTATCTTGACAGTAATACCCATCTATAATGATCTGTTAATGTCAAAGGAAGACTGCCGACTTAGTAGGTGTAATCTGTTCCACTGCTGCTGTGTGCGTACAGAGGATACGAATAATAGAAAAGTTTAGAGCCTCATAATGAATCATGTCCATAGATGTAGAATGATTCACAATGGTTGTCGCCCAAATGGCACCCTATTCCCTACGTAGTGCACTACTTTAGACTAGAGCCCTTTAGTACCCTATTCTCTACGTAGTGCACTACTTTAGACTAGAGCCCTATAGCACCCTATTCCCTACGTAGTGCACTACTTTAGACTAGAGCCCTATAGCACCCTATTCCCTATGTAGTGCACTACTTTAGACTAGAGCCCTATAGCACCCTATTTGAAGGAAAGACAATTAGTCCCAGTGATGCATGTGGAAAGTGGTGAACTTGTTAAGATTAGCACACAGGGAAAGAGAGCTTTAAGCTAGCTGTAGGGTTGAATTACACACGGAACCCTATTCCCTAATATACTGCACAACGTTTGACCAGACCCTTAGGGTTCTGGTTTTAAAGCAGTGTACTTTATGGGTGATAGGATGCCATTTGGGACACACTGTACTTCTTCCTTCAAACAGAGTTAACAGCATGTGTTTGAAGAGCAGTCAGCTTGACAGAGTGCCCTGGTGTTAATGATAAGAACACAGAGACAGTAGTTCTGGGCAGTGATCTGAAGACATGGGGAATGGGAGACTTAATAAGATATATTAAGCTAGATGCCCTCAATCTCACACAAATTATCAAGGAACCAACCAGGTACAACCCTAAATCCGTAACCATGGGCACCCTCTTGGATATCATCCTGACCAACCAATCCTGACCTCATCCCATCAGTAGAGGATGCCTGGTTGCTCTTTAAAAGTGTTTTCCTCACCATCTTAATTAAGCATGCCCCATTTCAAAAAATGTAGAACTAAGGAATCTGTCCTTGGCTCAACCCAGACTTGACTGCCCTTAACCAGCACAAAAACATCCTGTGGCATTCTGCATTAGCATCAAATTGCCCCCGCGATATGCAACTGTTCAGGGAAGTCAGGAACCAATATACTCAGTCAGTTAGGAAAGCTTAGGCTAGCTTTTTCAAACAGAAATGTGCATCCTGTAGCACTAATTCCAAAAAGCATTGGGACACTGTAAAGTCCATGGAGAATAAGAGCACCTCCTCCCAGCTGCCCACTGCACTGAGGATAGGAAACATTTCCCCACCGATAAATCTACAATAATCGATCATTTCAATAAGCATTTTTCTACGGCTGGCTATGCTTTCCACCTGGCTACCTCTACCCTGGCCAACATCTCAGCAGCCCCTGCAGCAACTTTCCCAAGCACCCCCCCCCCCCCTGCTTCTCCTTCACCCAAATCCAGACAACTGATGTTCTGAAAGAGCTACAAAATCTGGATCACTACATATAAGCTTGGCTAGACAATCTGGACCCTCTCTTTCTAAAATTATCCACCAAAATTGTTTCAACCCTTATTACCAGTCTGTTCAACTTCTCTTTAGTATCGTCTGAGATCCCCAAAGATTGGAAAGCAAACAAACAGATCACCAACTATTTCGATTCTCCACCATGCAATCTGGTTTCCGAGCTGGTCACGGGTGCAGCTCAGCCACGCTCAAGGTCCTAAGCGATATCATAACTACCATCGATAAAAGACAGTACTGTGCAGCCATCTTCATCGACCTGGCCAAGGCTTTCGACTCTGTCAATCACCGCATTCTTATTGGCAGACTCAATAGCCTTGACTTCTCAAATGACTGCCTCGTCTGGTTCACCAACTACTTCTCAGATTGAGTTCAGTGTGTCAAATCGGAGTTCCTGTTTCATACCTCTGGCAGTCTCTATGGGGTGCCACAGGGTTCAATTCTCGGGCTGATTATTTTCTCTGTATATAGTAATGATGTCGGCAGGGTAGCCTGGTGGTTAGAGCATTGGACTTGTAACCGCAAGGTTGCAAGTTCAAACCCCCGAGCTGACAAGGTACAAATCTGTTGTTCTGCCCCTGAACAGGCCGTCATTGAAAATAAGAATTTGTTCTTAACTGACTTGCCTAGTTAGATAAAGGTAAAATAAATAAAAATGTTGCTCTTGCTGCTGGTGATTCTCTGATCCACCTCTACGCAGATGACACCATTCTGCATACATCTGGCCCTTCTTTGGACACTGTGGTAACAAACCTCCAAACAAGCTTCAATGCCATACAACACTCCTTCCGTTGCCACCAACTGCATTTAAATGCTAGTAAAACTAAGTGCATGCTCTTCAACCGATTGCTACCCGCACCCTCCCGCCGAATGAGTATCACTACTCTCGTCTGTTCTGACTTAGAATATGTGGAGAACTACAAATACCTAGGTGTCTGGTTAGACTGTAAACTCTCCCTCCAGACTCACATTAAGCATCTCCAATCCCAATCTAGAATTGGCTTCCTATTTCGCAACAAAGCCTCCTTCACTCATGCTGCCAAACTTACCCTTGTAAAACTGACTATCCTACCAATCCTTGACTTTGGCGATGTCATTTACAAAATAGCCTCCAACACTCTACTCAGCAAACTGGATGTAGTCTATCACAGTTTCATCCATTTTGGCACCAAAGCCCCAAATACTACCCACAACTGCAACCTGTATGCTCTCGTTGGCTGGCCCTCACTACATATTCGTTGCCAAACCCACTGACTCCAGGTCATCTGTACGTCCATCTGTACGTTATTTTTTTAAATAAAGTGGTGATCCTACCTGACCTAAAACAGTGCATTTTTGCTAGGATTAAATATCAGGAATTGTGAACAACTGAGTTTAAATGTATTTGTATTTGTCTAAGGTAAACTGTATTCTGTATATCTATATCTATTCTATATATCTATATCTATTCTGTATATCTATATCTATTCTGTATATCTATATCTATTCTATATATCTATATCTATTCTGTATATCTATATCTATTCTATATATCTATATCTATTCTGTATATCTATATCTATTCTATATATCTATATCTATTCTGTATATCTATATCTATTCTGTATATCTATATCTATTCTGTATATCTATATCTATTCTGTATATCTATATCTATTCTATATATCTATATCTATTCTGTATATCTATATCTATTTTGTATTTCTATATCTATATCTATTCTGTATATCTATATCTATTCTGTATATGTATATATATTCTCTATATCTATATCTATATCTATTCTCTATATCTATATCTATATTTATTCTGTATATCTATATCTATTCTGTATTTCTATATCTATATCTATTCTCTTGGCGTAAAAGCAACACAGCTCATCACCCTGAACACACTATCCCCACTGTCAAACATGGTGGTGGCAGCATCATGGTTTGGGCCTGCTTTTCTTCAGCAGGGACAGGGAAGATGGTTAAAATTGATGGGAAGATGGATGGAGCCAAATACAGGACCATTCTGGAAGAAAACCTGATGGAGTCTGCAAAAGACCTGAGACTGGGACGGAGATTTGTCTTCCAACAAGACGATGATCCAAAACATAAAGCAAAATCTACAATGGAATGGTTCAAAAATAAACATATCCGGGTGTTAGAATGGCCAAGTCAAAGTCCAGACCTGAATCCAATCGAGAATCTGTGGAAAGAACTGAAAACTGCTGTTCACAAATGCTCTCCATCCAACCTCACTGAGCTAGAGCTGTTTTGCAAGGAGGAATGGGAAAAAATGTCAGTCTCTCGATGTGCAAAACTGATAGAGACATACCCCAAGCGACTTACAGCTGTAATCGCAGCAAAAGGTGGCGCTACAAAGTATTAAATTAAGGGGGCTGAATAATTTTGCACGCCCAATTTTTCAGTTTTTGATTTGTTAAAAAAGCTTGAAATATCCAATAAATGTCGTTCCACTTCATGATTGTGTCCCACTTGTTGTTGATTCTTCACAAAAAAATACAGTTTTATATCTTTATGTTTGAAGCCTGAAATGTGGCAAAAGGTCGCAAAGTTCAAGGGGGCCGAATACTTTCGCAAGGCACTATATATATATATATATATATATATATATATATATTATCTATATCTCCCCTCTCCCTCTGTCCTCTCCAGACCCAGAGCCAGTGACAGGGGACATGGAGTCAGCCATGGCTGTGGAGCTCAACCCCTGGGTGGACTATGAGTTCAGGGTGGTGGCCAGTAATGCTATCGGGACAGGAGACCCCAGTGCCCCATCCAGAGGGGTCCGGACTAAAGAAGCAGGTAACTCCTCGGTCTGTGTGTCCGTGTGTGTGTGTTTCCTACTTACCAAAGAAAAAGTTAACTCCCACTAAAATGACCTTCTTTTAAAAAATGTTTTACCTTTATTTAACCAGGCAAGTCAGTTAAGAACAACTTCTTATTTTCAATGACGGCCTAGGAACAGTGGGTTAACTGCCTGTTCAGGGGCAGAACGACAGATATGTACCTTGTCGGCTCGGGGGTTTGAACTTGCAACCTTCCGGTTACTAGTCCAGCGCTCTATCCACTAGGCTACCCTTACTCTCAACGGTATCCTAATGATCTCCTTAAAGAAGGCTACATACATAATGACAACAATATAGAATATAGACTACATGACTACACTACATACACTACAAAACCATGGGCATTAATATGGAGCTGGCACCACCTTTGCTGCTATAACAGCCTCCACTCTTCTGGGAAGCCTTTCCACTAAATGTTGGAACATTGCTGAGGGGACTTGCTTCCATTCAGCCACAAGAGCATTTTAGTGAGGTCGGGCACTGATGTTGGGCGATTAGGCCTGGCTCGCAGTCAGCTTTCCAATTCATCCCAAATGTGTTCGATGGGGTTGAGTTCAGGGCTCTGTGCAGGCCAGTCAAGTTCTTCCACACTGATCTGGACAAACCATTTCTGTATGGACCTCGCCTTGTGCCCTGGGGGCATTGTCATGTGGAAACAGGAAAAGACTTCCCCAAGCTGTTGCACAAAGTTGGAAGCACAGAATTGTCTAGAATGTCATTGCATTGCTTGCTGTTTGGGGTTTTAGGCTGGGTTTCTGTATAGCATGTTGTGACATCGGCTGATATAAAAAGGGATTTATAAATACATTTAATTTATTGCTGTTGTGTAGAAGATTTCCCTTCACTGGAACACAGGGGCCTATCCCGAACCATGAAAAACAGCCCCAGACATTATTCTTCCTCCACCAAACTTTACAGTTGGCCCTATGCATGTAACCCAGATTCATCCGTCGGACTGTCAGTTTATGAAGTGTGGTTCATCACTCCAGAGAACGCGTTTCCACTGCTCCAGAGGTCAATGGCGGCGAGCTTTACACCACTCCAGCCGATAGTTGGCATTGCACATGCTGATCGTAGGCTTGTGTGCTAAAGCTTGAACATGGAAACCCATTTCATGAAGCTCCCGAGAAACAGTTATTGTGCTGACTTTGCTTCCAGAGGCAGTTTGGAACTCGGTAGGGAGTGTTACAACCGAGGACAGACACTTTTTACGGTATGCGCTTCGGCACTCTGCGGTCCCGTTCTGCAGCCTACCACTTCGTGGCAGAGCCGTTGTTGCTCCAAGACATTTCCACTTCACAATAACAGCACTTAGAGTTGCATGGGGGGCAGCTCTACCAGGGCGAAATTTGACTAACTGACATGTTGGAAAGGTGGCGTTGAAAGTCAATTTGACTTGTTTGAAACGTTGAATGTCACTCAGCACTTCAGAACGGGCCATTCTAGTGACAATATTTGTCTATGGCGATGGCATGGCTGTGTGCTTGGTTTGATACACCTGTCAGCAATGGGTGTGCCTGAAAAAACCAAATCTACTATTTGAAATGGTGATCACATACGGCTGTATATTGTGAAGGGGTGTCCACATACTGCTGTATATATAGTATATGAATGGGTGTCCTCATACTGCTGTATATATAGTATATGAATGGGTGTCCTCATACTGATGTATATATAGTGGATGAAGGGGTGTCCTGTATATATAGTGTATGAAGAGGTGTCCTCATACTGATGTATATATAGTGGATGAAGGGGTGTCCTGTATATATAGTGTATGAAGAGGTGTCCTCATACTGCTGTATATATAGTGTATGAAGAGGTGTCCTCATACTGATGTATATATAGTGGATGAAGGGGTGTCCTGTATATATAGTATATGAAGGGGTGTCCTCATACTGCTGTATATATAGTATATGAAGAGGTGTCCTCATACTGCTGTATATATAGTGGATGAAGAGGTGTCCTGTATATATAGTATATGAAGGGGTGTCCTCATACTGCTGTATATATAGTATATGAAGAGGTGTCCTCATACTGCTGTATATATAGTGGATGAAGGGGTGTCCTGTATATATAGTGGATGAAGGGGTGTCCTCATACTGCTGTATATATAGTGGATGAAGAGGTGTCCTCATACTGCTGTATATATAGTGGATGAAGGGGTGTCCTGTATATATAGTATATGAAGAGGTGTCCTCATACTGCTGTATATATAGTGGATGAAGGGGTGTCCTGTATATATAGTGGATGAAGGGGTGTCCTCATACTGCTGTATATATAGTGGATGAAGGGGTGTCCTGTATATATAGTGGATGAAGGGGTGTCCTCATACTGCTGTATATATAGTGGATGAAGGGGTGTCCTGTATATATAGTATATGAAGGGGTGTCCTCATACTGCTGTATATATAGTATATGAAGAGGTGTCCTGTATATATAGTGGATGAAGGGGTGTCCTCATACTGCTGTATATATAGTGGATGAAGGGGTGTCCTGTATATATAGTATATGAAGGGGTGTCCTCATACTGCTGTATATATAGTATATGAAGAGGTGTCCTCATACTGCTGTATATATAGTGGATGAAGAGGTGTCCTCATACTGATGTATATATAGTGGATGAAGAGGTGTCCTCATACTGCTGTATATATAGTGGATGAAGAGGTGTCCTCATACTGATGTATATATAGTGGATGAAGGGGTGTCCTGTATATATAGTATATGAAGAGGTGTCCTCATACTGCTGTATATATAGTATATGAAGAGGTGTCCTCATACTGCTGTATATATAGTGGATGAAGAGGTGTCCTCATACTGATGTATATATAGTGGATGAAGAGGTGTCCTCATACTGCTGTATATATAGTGGATGAAGAGGTGTCCTCATACTGATGTATATATAGTGGATGAAGGGGTGTCCTGTATATATAGTATATGAAGAGGTGTCCTCATACTGCTGTATATATAGTGGATGAAGGGGTGTCCTCATACTGATGTATATATAGTGGATGAAGGGGTGTCCTGTATATATAGTATATGAAGGGGTGTCCTCATACTGATGTATATATAGTGGATGAAGGGGTGTCCTGTATATATAGTATATGAAGAGGTGTCCTCATACTGCTGTATATATAGTGGATGAAGAGGTGTCCTCATACTGATGTATATATAGTGGATGAAGAGGTGTCCTCATACTGCTGTATATATAGTGGATGAAGAGGTGTCCTCATACTGATGTATATATAGTGGATGAAGGGGTGTCCTGTATATATAGTATATGAAGAGGTGTCCTCATACTGCTGTATATATAGTGGATGAAGAGGTGTCCTCATACTGCTGTATATATAGTGGATGAAGGGGTGTCCTCATACTGATGTATATATAGTGGATGAAGGGGTGTCCTGTATATATAGTGTATGAAGAGGTGTCCTCATACTGCTGTATATATAGTGGATGAAGGGGTGTCCTGTATATATAGTGGATGAAGGGGTGTCCTCATACTGCTGTATATATAGTGTATGAAGAGGTGTCCTCATACTGCTGTATATATAGTGGATGAAGGGGTGTCCTCATACTGATGTATATATAGTGGATGAAGGGGTGTCCTGTATATATAGTGGATGAAGAGGTGTCCTCATACTGCTGTATATATAGTGGATGAAGGGGTGTCCACATACTGCTGTATATATAGTGGATGAAGGGGTGTCCTCATACTGCTGTATATATAGTGGATGAAGGGGTGTCCTGTATATATAGTGGATGAAGGGGTGTCCTGTATATATAGTGGATGAAGGGGTGTCCTGTATATATAGTGGATGAAGGGGTGTCCACATACTGCTGTATATATAGTATATGAAGAGGTGTCCTCATATTGCTGTATATATAGTGGATGAAGGGGTGTCCTGTATATATAGTGGATGAAGGGGTGTCCTCATACTGCTGTATATATAGTGGATGAAGGTGTGTCCTCATACTGCTGTATATATAGTGGATGAAGGTGTGTCCTCATACTGCTGTATATATAGTGGATGAAGGGGTGTCCTCATACTGCTGTATATATAGTGGATGAAGGGGTGTCCTGTATATATAGTATATGAAGGGGTGTCCTCATACTGCTGTATATATAGTGGATGAAGGGGTGTCCTCATACTGCTGTATATATAGTATATGAAGAGGTGTCCTCATACTGCTGTATATATAGTGGATGAAGGGGTGTCCACATACTGCTGTATATATAGTGGATGAAGGGGTGTCCTCATACTGTTGTATATATAGTGGATGAAGGGGTGTCCTGTATATATAGTGTATGAAGGTGTGTCCTCATACTGCTGTATATATAGTGGATGAAGGGGTGTCCTCATACTGCTGTATATATAGTGGATGAAGAGGTGTCCTCATACTGCTGTATATATAGTGGATGAAGGGGTGTCCTGTATATATAGTGGATGAAGAGGTGTCCTCATACTGCTGTATATATAGTGGATGAAGGGGTGTCCTCATACTGCTGTATAGATAGTATATTTTGAAGGGATGTCTACATACTGCTGTATATACAGTGGGGCAAAAAAGTATTTAGTCAGCCACCAATTGTGCAAGTTCTCCCACTTAACAAGATGAGAGAGGCCTGTAATTTTCATCATAGGTACACTTCAACTATGACAGACACAATAAGAAAAAAAAATCCAGAAAATCACATTGTAGGATTTTTAATGAATTTATTTGCAAATTATGGAGGAAAATAAGTATTTGGTCACCTACAAACAAGCAAGATTTCTGGCTCTCACAGACCTGTAACTTCTTCTTTAAGAGGCTCCTCTGCCCTCCACTCGTTACCTGTATTAATGGCACCTGTTTGAACAAACAAAAACATACTTAGACAAAAACAGCAAGTGTGATGTCATTCATGTTTGTGGAAATGTTTGCATTGTGGAAATGCGGAAATCTTTGTGGAAATATTTGCAAATTTTGTATTGTTTTTGTCTAACCTCCCATATAGCTATTTATGGTTTTGTTGTGTGTGTCAAACGGTAGTCAAGCATCGATGATCATGTCACCAGAATAAGACCCTCGATATTTATTGCAAAAGAGCATTAAGATCCCAGTGCACTTTCACCACCCTGTGAAGTTCTTCATAACTTATTTCATGTGTAGCTTAATAAACTGCATGGTTTCCCGTGTCGTAGTGGGAGGACCACACACCATGTCATCGCGTGACTCCAAGTTTACTTTGCTTTGATGGTTATTATATTCATATTTGCTCATAAAGGCGTTTACACCAGTATTTCTCGCATAATTAATATATGTGTTATTGTTCTGTCCTGCAGTCCCCTCGGTGGTCCCAGCTAACGTCAGCGGAGGGAACGGCCGCAGGCATGAACTGGTCATCTCCTGGGAGGTAAAGGCCTGTTTTACCTCATAGTCTTAAACCATCATGTCCAACATTAACCACACTCCACAACAACACTGTCCTAGCAAACACATTTCAGCAAGCCATGACACCCACCATCTCAAATGGTTCTGAAATAATTTCTGTAGTTAGAAACAGATAAGCATTCCTGCAACATTATTTTATTGAAATACAATTTGAACTCTGAGATTAAGCTAATTGATTGCACCAACATTTGCCATTTTAATTTAGTTCATATAATATCCAATACATAAAGTACCCAACATCTGATTTGCAGTAAAATGTTGTCTAACAATGAGTAAGATGTGGAATCCAAAGCCACCGACGTAACCCACACCGCACGCCTAAAAAAAAAACTGGAGCTGCACCATCTAGTGGTAAGAACATGGTAATAACAGAATATAGGATGGGACATACAGTATACAGTTGAAGTCGGAAGTTCATATACACTTAGGTTGGAGTCATTAAAACTCGTTTTTCCACCACTCCACACATTTCTTTTTAACAAACTATAGTTTGGGCAAGTCGGTTAGGACATCTACTTTGTGCATGACACAAGTCATTTTTCCAACCATTGTTTTCAGACAGATTATTTCACTTATAATTCACTGTATCACAATTCCAGTGGGTCAGAAGTTCACATACACTAAATTGACTGTGCCTTTAAACAGCTTGGAAAATTCCAGAAAATGATGGAATGGCTTTAGAAGCTTCTGATAAGCTAATTGACATCATTTGAGTCATTTGGAGGTGTACCTGTGGATGTATTTCAAGGCCTACCTTCAAACGCAGTGCCTCTTTGCTTGACATCATGGGAAAATCAAAAGAAATCAGCCAAGACCCCAGAAAAAAATTGTAGACCTCCACAAGTCTGGTTCATCATTGGAAGCAATTTCCAAACGCCTGAAGGTACCACGTTCATCTGTACAAACAATAGTACGCAAGTATAAACACCATGGGACTACACAGCCGTCATACCGCTCAGGAATGTCTCCTAGAGATGAACATACTTTGGTGCGAAAAGCGGAAATCAATCCCAGAACAACAGCAAAGGACCTTGTGAAGATGCTGGAGGAAACCGGTACAGAAGTATCTATATCCACAGTAAAACAAGTCCTATATCGACGTAACCTGAAAGGCCTCTCAGCAAGGAAGAAGCCACTGCTCCAAAACCACCATAAAAAAGCCAGACTACGGTTTGCAACTTCACATGGGGACAAAAATCATACTTTTGGGAGAAATGTCCTCTGGTCTGTTGAAACAATTAAAAGGGGAGGCTTGCAAGCCGAATAACACCATCCCAACCGTGAAGCATGGGGGCGGCAGCATCATGTTGTGGGGGTGCTTTGCTGCAGGAGGGACTGGGGCACTTTACAAAATAGATGGCTTCATGAGGTAAGAAAATTATGTGGATATATTGAAGCAACATCTCAAGACATTTAAAGCTTGGTCGCAAATGGGTCTTCCCAATGGACATTGACCCCAAGCAAACTTCCAAAGTTGTGGCAAAATGGCTTAAGGACAACAAAGTCAAGGTATTGGAGTGGACATCACAAAGCCCTGACTTCAATCCTATAGAAAATGTGTGGGCAGAACTGAAAAAGCGTGTGCGAGCAAGAAGGCCTACAAACCTGACTCAGTTACACCAGCTCTGTCAGGAGAAATGGGCCAAAATTTACCCAACTTATTGTGGGAAGCTTGTCAAAGGCTACCCGAAACGTTTGACCCAAGTTAAACAATTTAAAGGCTATGCTAACAAATACTAATTGAGTGTATGTAAACTTCTTACCCACTGGGAATGTGATGAAAGCAAGGAAAGATTAAATAAATCATTCTCTTTACTAATATTCTGACATTTCACATTCTTAAAATAAAGTGGTGATCCTAACTGATCTAAGACAGCGATTTTCTACTAGGATTAAATATAAAAAATTGTGAACAACTGAGTTTAAATATATTTTGCTTAGGTGTATGTTATCTTCCGACTTCAACTGTACCTAACAACTTCAATGACTCATTTCTCTGAACAGGGAAAAAACATCCCCAATTTCACAGAGAATACAGGATGAAGAAATAATACTCCAAGAAGCACCTCCGTTAGACCTAGAGAACTGATACTTTGTATTCGTTGTTGGGGTCCGTGGAAGGCTTTCTACCCTTTCTTTGGATTCCATTTCATGGTTAGAAAACAGTTTGATTCAAATTAGATGCTAGGTTCTATATTTTTTTTAAATATTCTATGAATTCCTATAAAATGGATATGCAATCAGTTAGCTCATTTGTAAAAAAAATAAAAAAATGTACCTTTATTTAACTAGTCAGTTAAGAATAAATTCTTATTTACAAAGACGGCCTACCAAAAGGCAAAAGGCCTCCTGTGGGGACCGGGGCTGGGATTAAACATAAATTAAATATAGGACAAAACACCACAACAAGAAACACAACACTACATAAAGAGAGACCTAAGACAACAACACAGCATGGCAGCAACACAACATGGCAACAACTTGGTAGCAACACAACATTGTACAAACATTATTGTGCACAGACAACAGCACAAAGGGCACGAAGGTAGAGACAACATTATATCACGCAAAGCAGCCACAACTGTCAGTAAGAGTGTTTCATGTTGAGTCTTTGAATGAACAAATTGAGATAAAACGGTCCAGTTTGAGTGTTCGTTGCAGCTCGTTCCAGTCGCTAGCTGAAGCGAACTGAAAAGAGGAGCGACCCAAGGATGTGTGTGCTTTGGGAACCTTTAACAGAATGTGACTGGCAGAACGGGTGTTGTATGTGGAGGTTGAGGGCTGCAGTAGATATCTCAGGTAGAGGGGGGAGTGAGGCCTAAGAGGGTTTTATAAATAAGCATAAACCAGTGAGTCTTGCGACGGATATACAGATTGAACCAGTTTACAGAACAGTATTAAGTGCAGTGATGTGTCCTATAAGGAGCACTGGTGGCAAATCTGATGGCCGAATGGTGAAGAGCATCTAGCCGCTCGAGAGCACCCTTACCTGGCGGTCTATAACTTACATCTCCCTAATCTAGCATGGGTAGGATGGTCACCTGAATCAGGGTTAGTTTGGCAGCTGGGGTGAAAGAGGAGTGATTACGATAGAGGAAACCAAGTCTAGATTTAACTTTAGCCTGCAGCTTTGATATGTGCTGAGAGAAGGACAGTGTACCGTCCTGCCATACTCCCAAGTACTTGTATGAGGTAACTACCTCAACCTCTGAACCCTCAGAGGTAGTAATCACACCTGTGGGGAGAGGGGCATTCTTCTTACCACACCACATGACCTTCGTTTTGGAGGTGTTCAGACCAAGGTTAAGGGCAGAGAAAGCTTGTTGGACACTAAGAAAGATTTGTTGTAGAGCATTTAACACAAAATTCGGGAAGGGGCCATCTGAGTATACAGTAAGTCTGTATCATCTTCATTTACAGGGGCTTGCGAAAGTTTTCACCCCCATGACATTTTTCCTATTTTGTTGCCTTACAACCTGGAATTGAAATTGATTTTTGGGGGTTTGTAATGATTTGATTTACACAACATGCACTTTGAAGATGCAAAATATTTGTTATTGTGAAACAAACAAGAAATAAGACAACAAATAAAACAACTTGAGCGTGCATAACTATTCACCCCCCAAACTCAATACTTTGTAGAGCCACCATTTTTCAGCAATTACAGTTGCAAGTGTCTTGTGGGGTATGTCTCTATAAGCTTGGCACATCTAGTCACTGGGATTTTTTCCCCATTCTTCAAGGCAAAACTGCTCCAGCTCCTTCAAGTTGTATGGGTTCCGCTGGTGTACAGCAATCTTTAAGTCATAGCACAGATTCTCAATTGGCTTGAGGTCTGGGCTTTGACTAGGCCATTCCAAGACATTTAAATGTTTCCCCTTAAACCACTCAAGTGTTACTTTAGCAGTATGCTTAGGGTCGTTGTCCTGCTGGAATGTGAACCTCCGTCCCCGTCTCAAATCTCTGGAAGACTGAAACAGGTTTCCATCAAGAATTTCCCTGTATTTAGCGACATCCATCATTCCTTCAATTCATTCCTTCAGTTTCATGGCAAAGGGGGTGAACAGATATGCATGCACCACTTTTATTTATTTTTAAAAAAATTTAAAAAGCTATTTTTTTCATTATGCTTCACCAATTTTGACATTTTTGTCCATTACATGAAATCCATTTAAATTACAGGTTGTAATGCAACAAAATAGGAAAAACGCCAAGGGGGGTGAATACTTTCGCAATCCACTGGATCACCCCATGTGCCTGATTCAGAGATGAGATAAGTGTGTACAACTCACCTACAGTGCCTTGCGAAAGTATTCGGCCCCCTTGAACTTTGCGACCTTTTGCCACATTTCAGGCTTCAAACATAAAGATATAAAACTGTATTTATTTGTGAAGAATCAACAACAAGTGGGACACAATCATGAAGCGGAACGACATTTATTGGATATTTCAAACTTTTTTAACAAATCAAAAACTGAGAAATTGGGCGTGCAAAATTATTCAACCCCCTTAAGTTAATACTTTGTAGCGCCACCTTTTGCTGCGATTACAGCTGTAAGTCGCTTGGGGTATGTCTCTATCAGTTTTGCACATTGAGAGACTGACATTTTTTCCCATTCCTCCTTGCAAAACAGCTCGAGCTCAGTGAGGTTGGATGGAGAGCATTTGTGAACAGCAGTTTTCAGTTCTTTCCACAGATTCTCGATTGGATTCAGGTCTGGACTTTGACTTGGCCATTCTAACACCCGGATATGTTTATTTTTGAACCATTCCATTGTAGATTTTGCTTTATGTTTTGGATCATCGTCTTGTTGGAAGACAAATCTCCGTCCCAGCTTCAGGTCTTTTGCAGACTCCATCAGGTTTTCTTCCAGAATGGTCCTGTATTTGGCTCCATCCATCTTCCCATCAATTTTAACCATCTTCCCTGTCCCTGCTGAAGAAAAGCAGGCCCAAACCATGATGCTGCCACCACCATGTTTGACAGTGGGGATAGTGTGTTCAGGGTGATGAGCTGTGTTGCTTTTATGCCAAACATAACGTTTTGCATTGTTGCCAAAAAGTTCAATTTTGGTTTCATCTGACCAGAGCACCTTCTTCCACATGTTTGGTGTGTCTCCCAGGTGGCTTGTGGCAAACTTTAAACGACACTTTTTATGGATATCTTTAAGAAATGGCTTTCTTCTTGCCACTCTTCCATAAAGGCCAGATTTGTGCAATATACGACTGATTGTTGTCCTATGGACAGAGTCTCCCACCTCAGCTGTAGATCTCTGCAGTTCATCCAGAGTGATCATGGGCCTCTTGGCTGCATCTCTGATCAGTCTTCTCCTTGTATGAGCTGAAAGTTTAGAGGGACGGCCAGGTCTTGGTAGATTTGCAGTGGTCTGATACTCCTTCCATTTCAATATTATCACTTGCACAGTGCTCCTTGGGATGTTTAAAGCTTGGGAAATCTTTTTGTATCCAAATCCGGCTTTAAACTTCTTCACAACAGTATCTCGGACCTGCCTGGTGTGTTCCTTGTTCTTCATGATGCTCTCTGCGCTTTTAACGGACCTCTGAGACTATCACAGTGCAGGTGCATTTATACGGAGACTTGATTACACACAGGTGGATTGTATTTATCCTCATTAGTCATTTAGGTCAACATTGGATCATTCAGAGATCCTCACTGAACTTCTGGAGAGAGTTTGCTGCACTGAAAGTAAAGGGGCTGAATAATTTTGCACGCCCAATTTTTCAGTTTTTGATTTGTTAAAAAAGTTTTAAATATCCAATAAATGTCGTTCCACTTCATGATTGTGTCCCACTTGTTGTTGATTCTTCACAAAAAAATACAGTTTTATATCTTTATGTTTGAAGCCTGAAATGTGGCAAAAGGTTGCAAAGTTCAAGGGGCCCGAATACTTTCGCAAGGCACTGTAAATCATGAATTCATGTTAACAGGAGGTATAAAAGTGAGTTAAGTGCACAGGTCTCAAGTCCAAAAACGGCTCTAAGTGACAAGAAAGCAAACATACATACCTACATCTTGAAGCTACTGATACCTACATCCTAAAGCTACTGATGCCTACATCCTAAAGCTACTGATGCCTACATCCTAGATACCCACAATCTGAAGCTACTGGTACCCACAATCTGAAGCTACTGGTACCCACAATCTGAAGCTACTGGTACCCGCATCCTGAAGCTACTGGTACCCGCACTCTGAAGCTACTGGTACCCGCATCCTGAAGCTACTGGTACCCACATCCTGAAGCTACTGGTACCCGCATCCTGGAGCTACTGGTACCCACATTCTGAAGTTACTGGTACCCACATCCTGAAGCTACTGGTACTCACATCTTGAAGGCTGACTTTTTACTCTACTCTAAAGTCTATTGAGACATTGAAAACAAAGTGGTTTGATAAGAGTATGATTTGCCTCAGTGTCCCAACGCGGTTGTCAGCGGCATTCTCTCAGAACCACCATATCTCTAAATTACAGTTTTGGCTCTGGCTGCTCCCAGATGAATTTACACTGTCAAACTTCAGTCCAGAAACCCCAGTGTGATGGAGAGGACTGGAGACTGATAATCATGTAAAGGGCTCTGTGTGTCATTCATTAGGTACCTCTCACCGTTGCTGGGGAATTCTTGTCAGATATTTCAACTTCATTAAGTGTAGTTGATGGACGATGCGTGTTGGTTCCTAAGCATGTCAGGAATGAGTGTATGTACCTCCTACACGTGTGATCTTATGTAATGTGTGGTTAATGAGCATTCGTTTACAGTCAGTCCCACTCATTATGAATGAGGCTTCTTTCTCCAGGGGAAGATATCCTGTAATGACACCCTATTGGAGAACATGGTGATCTGATATCCTCAAGGACACAGCAACATACAGTACCTAAGAATAACTTCGCAACAGATTGCATATGAATGTCAATCCAACATAATATATGCTTCTGCCATACTGTATGGCATATCAAAACAGTTGCTACGGTATATCCTCCTGTTACTATGTTGTTTGGAAAAGCGTTCATAAATGATCATTGATTAGATTCATCTATGGTTCAATGTACAGTTGTTTTTCCCCTCGTTGTTTACAAAGTAATGGTCAGTAGGGATTTGGTAAATACATTAGTCCGTTTCGGGTTGATATTTAGCTGTTATTTAGTGAAA
Source organism: Oncorhynchus kisutch (assembly GCF_002021735.2). Lineage (NCBI taxonomy): Eukaryota > Metazoa > Chordata > Actinopteri > Salmoniformes > Salmonidae > Oncorhynchus > Oncorhynchus kisutch. Next base: position 93,909,325 of record NC_034188.2, on the reverse strand, counting down.
AGTGATATGGTAATATTTGGTACCATCTCAGACCAGACTATGTCCTATCAAGTGGTAGTTTGTGATGTTTCTGAGGACTTGTTACATTATTGGAAGCTGCTAGATGTTTGACTGTTGTTTGCAGACTGTGTTTTTGTTTGTTTTTAGTTAGTGTGTGTGTTACGGTTTTCTTCGGGTGAAAGAGAGTCGGACCAAAATGCAGCGTGGTAATTTTGATACATGTTTAATGAACACGATAATACAAAAATGGAACGAAAACCTCTACAGCCTATCTGGTGACAATAACACAGAGACAGGAACAATCACCCACACAGTGAAAACCTCTACAGCCTATCTGGTGACAATAACACAGAGACAGGAACAATCACCCACACAGTGAAAACCTCTACAGCCTATCTGGTGACAATAACACAGAGACAGGAACAATCACCCACACAGTGAAAACCTCTACAGCCTATCTGGTGACAATAACACAGAGACAGGAACAATCACCCACACAGTGAAAACCTCTACAGCCTATCTGGTGACAATAACACAGAGACAGGAACAATCACCCACACAGTGAAAACCTCTACAGCCTATCTGGTGACAATAACACAGAGACAGGAACAATCACCCACACAGTGAAAACCTCTACAGCCTATCTGGTGACAATAACACAGAGACAGGAACAATCACCCACACAGTGAAAACCTCTACAGCCTATCTGGTGACAATAACACAGAGACAGGAACAATCACCCACACAGTGAAAACCTCTACAGCCTATCTGGTGACAATAACACAGAGACAGGAACAATCACCCACAAAACACTCAAAGAATATGGCTGCCTAAATATGGTTCCCAATCAGAGACAACGATAAACACCTGCCTCTGATTGAGAACCGCCTCAGGCAACCATAGACTTTGCTAGAACACCCCACTAAGTCACAATCCCAAAACCTACGAAAAAACCCCATATATAAACACAACACAAAATAAACCCATGTCACACCCTGGCCTGACCCAAAAAATATATAAACACAAAATACTAAGACCAGGGCGTGACAGTGTGTGGTGCCTGTGTTTTTGTTAGTTTTTAGTTAGTGTGTGTGGTGCCTGTGTGCCTGTGTTTTAGTTAGTTTTTAGTTAGTGTGTGTTGTGCCTGAGTTTTATGTCTTATCTGCAGCGGAATGAATGATTATGAGGTCGTCGTCTCCATAGAGAGGAGTAATGATTATTAACTTTGTCTCCATCCAATCCCCCATAAAGCCATGCAGGGATGTTTAGGAACATCTGCTTTCCCTTCATCAATCTCCCTCCACGTTACCGCTATATTAGGGTGGAATGTTTGTCAGCCGAGAGAGCACCTTTGGCTCTATCTGAAGAGTAGTGGGGATAGAGATGGGGATAGAGATAGTCTGCGTCTGAAATGGAACCCTATTCACTATATAGTGGTCTACTTTTGACCAAGTCATTTTTAAAAGTAGTGCACTATATAGGAATTAGTGTGCCATTTGGGACACAGATTTGTGATTGTGTGAGGAAATGAGGCATTGTCAAGTGAACAAAGCTGTAGGACATGAAATGAGGGCAGTTGAAGGTAAGTGTGGAGTGAGGGAACAGATGTTGTCAGTGATGGCTATTCTTATGAAGTACATTATACAGGTCTATGAAGTACATTATGAAGTACCTAAGAAACCTATTCAGTCTGTCTACAAACAGGCTCTCAAAGTGCTTGATAGGAAGCCCAATAGCCATCATCATTGTCACATCCTTAGAAAGCATGAGCTCTTGAGTTGGGAAAATCTTGTGCAATACACCGACGCATGTCTTGTATTCAAGATCCTCAATGGCCTGGCTCCCCCTCCACTCAATATTTTTGTTAAACAGAAAACCCAGACATATGGCAGCAGATCCACAAGGTCTGCCATGAGAGGTGACTGTATAGTTCCCCTAAGGAAAAGCACCTTTAGTAAATCTGCATTCTCTGTGAGAGCTTCCCATGTCTGGAATACACTGCCATCAGACACACATAACTGCACCACATATCACACTTTCACAAAATGCTTGAAGACATGGCTAAAGGTCAATCAGATTTATGAACATGGTCCCTAGCTGTGTGTTGCCACTCTCCATGTTGTCTGTTGTCTGTAGCTTGTGAGGTGTGGAAACACTTTGTTGCTTTTATGAATTTTGTCTTGCTGCTTTTTGTTTTATGCTGCTCTGTCTGTATGCTACGTCTTGCTTGTCCTATGTTGCTCTGTCTGTATGCTATGTCTTGCTTGTCCTATGTTGCTCTGTCTGTATGCTATGTCTTGCTTGTCATATGTTGATATGTCTTGCTTGTTCTATGTTGCTATTGTCTATATTGTAATTGTCTTTAATAACCTGCCCAGGGACTGCGGTTGAAAATGAGCCGGTTGGCTAAAACCGGCACTTTTACTGAAATGTTGATTAATGTGCACTGTCCCTGTAAAAATAAAAATAAACTCAACTCAACTCAAGTACATTATGAAGTACATTATACAGGTCTATGAAGTACATTATGCAGGTCTATGAAGTACATTATGAAGTACATTATACAGGTATATGAAGTACATTATACAGGTCTATGAAGTACATTATGAAGTACATTATACAGGTCTATGAAGTTCATTATACAGGTCTATGAAGTACATTATACAGGTCTATGAAGTACATTATACAGGTCTAGGAAGTACATTATGAAGTACATTATACAGGTCTATGAAGTTCATTATACAGGTCTATGAAGTACATTATGAAGTACATTATACAGGTCTATGAAGTACATTATGAAGTACATTATACAGGTCTATGAAGTTCATTATACAGGTCTATGAAGTTCATTATGCAGGTCTATGAGGTACATTATACAGGTCTATGAAGTACATTATACAGGTCTATGAAGTACATTATGAAGTACATTATACAGGTCTATGAAGTACATTATGAAGTACATTATACAGGTCTATGAAGTTCATTATGCAGATCTATGAGGTACATTATACAGGTCTATGAAGTACATTATACAGGTCTATGAAGTTCATTATGCAGGTCTATGAGGTACATTATACAGGTCTATGAAGTACATTATACAGGTCTATGCAGTACATTATACAGGTCTATGAAGTTCATTATGCAGGTCTATGAAGTACATTATACAGGTCTATGAAGTTCATTATGCAGGTCTATGAAGTACATTATACAGGTCTATGAAGTTCATTATGCAGGTCTATGGTGTACATTATACAGGTCTATGAGGTACATTATGAAGTACATTATGCAGATCTATGAAGTACATTATGAAGTACATTATACAGGTCTATGAAGTACATATGAAGTACATTATGCAGGTCTATGAAGTACATTATGCAGGTCTATGAAGTACATTATACAGGTCTATGAAGTACATTATACAGGTCTATGAAGTACATTATACAGGTCTATGAAGTACATTATGAAGTACATTATACAGGTCTATGAAGTACATTATACAGGTCTATGAAGTACATTATACAGGTCTATGAAGTACATTATACAGGTCTATGAAGTACATTATAAAGGTCTATGAAGTTCATTATGCAGGTCTATGAAGTACATTATGCAGGTCTATGAAGTACATTATGCAGGACTATGTAGTTCATTATGCAGGTCTATGAAGTACATTATGCAGGTCTATGAAGTACATTATGCAGGACTATGAAGTACATTATGCAGATCTATGAAGTACATTATGAAGTGCATTATACAGGTCTATGAAGTACATTATGAAGTACATTATGCAGGTCTATGAAGTTCATTATGCAGGTCTATGAAGTACATTATGCAGGTCTATGAAGTACATTATACAGGTCTATGAAGTACATTATGCAGGTCTATGAAGTACATTATGCAGGACTATGAAGTACATTATGCAGGACTATGAAGTACATTATGCAGGTCTATGAAATACATTATACAGTTCTATGAAGTACATTATACAGGTCTATGAAGTTCATTATACAGGTCTATGAAGTTAATTATGCAGGTCTATGAAGTACATTATGAAGTACATTATACAGGTCTATGAAGTTCATTATACAGGTCTATGAAGTTCATTATGCAGGTCTATGAAGTACATTATGAAGTACATTATACAGGTCTATGAAGTTCATTATGCAGGTCTATGAAGTTCATTATGCAGGTCTATGAAGTACATTATGAAGTACATTATACAGGTCTATGAAGTTCATTATACAGGTCTATGAAGTACATTATGAAGTACATTATACAGGTCTATGAAGTACATTATGAAGTACATTATACAGGTCTATGAAGTACATTATACAGGTCTATGAAGTACATTATACAGGTCTATGAAGTACATTATACAGGTCTATGAAGTACATTATACAGGTCTATGAAGTTCATTATGCAGGTCTATGAAGTAATGAAGTACATTATACAGGTCTATGAAGTACATTATACAGGTCTATGAAGTACATTATACAGGTCTATGAAGTACATTATACAGGTCTATGAAGTACATTATGAAGTACATTTCACAGGTCTATGAAGTACATTATACAGGTCTATGAAGTACATTATACAGGTCTATGAAGTACATTATACAGGTCTATGAAGTACATTATACAGGTCTATGAAGTACATTATACAGGTCTATGAAGTACATTATACAGGTCTATGAAGTACAGCTGTCTCTAACTGTCTCTAACCACCTTTCCATTCACAGTTGTTTTTAATACATCAGGACAGCTGACAATTTTATAATTGCTGACAAATCCTTTATAATGCAAGAAATGGCAGTGGAAACGTGCAAATATTGATAATCGGATTCAGAAAACATGAATATCCCGAAGAGGCAATTCATCTAGCAGCAGTCATAAAGCATTTCGCATCTAAAAAGGTAGAATAAATAGCAGAGGATATTTACAAACTAATAGGCAGGGTAAGTGCTGTTTCACAGTGCAAGTGCTAATGCCAGACACAATTGATTCACTGTTTTATGAATTTTCACACCAGAAAAGTGAGGCAAGCGAGTGAAAAGAAAAATGTCATAATAATAATAATAATTAAGTGGTTAATAAGGATTAACAGTACTTTACCACATTGTCCTAGACACTTCTGCAGGTTCTAGACCTAATGTGAGCTTCAAGAGTTATATGATTCCTTCAGAAAACCTACACTGTTTTTCTTTAAAATGTTACAACATTGTTATAACCATGATAAATTAAATAATGGGAAGTATAATGTAGAATCGTCTGGAAATGGAAATGACGGCCAATGTTCTGTGGTCAGAGGCAATAGCACAATCACCTGCTGCTTCTTAGTGTTCAACAGCACGGTCTGTTTCGTCCTGTTATTTGTTGTTTATTCTCTAGGATGTTTGTTTATTTATTAGATCTATTGGAGCTTCGTAATGAACTGCTTTCCTTCTTGCTTACACACTGGGTACATTGGCCGGACATTTTGGAATTGTTGTTTGAGCCTCACAACCTCCCACCCCCCTCACAACACCCACAATGGACTCACACATCTGGGAATGACACTGATTGCTGAGTAATACCATTGAAAGCAACTATCTGCTTGTGTTATGGATTGTCTTCTTGGAAAAGCTCTGAACCACATGTAAAAATGTTCTCATCCCGAATGTGTTGGACTGCTTTCTGTTCTCCTTTAGACAGCTTGATTTTGGCATACGAACACATCGGTTTCTCTGATTCAACACAGTTGATGGTCGCTCTGACCTTTGCACTGACAATGGCAGCACTCCTCTTTACATTTTCTATTTTTGGTTTCCGAGAAGGCCTATCCTTTTCAGTGGTGTCCAAGATGTACAGATCATCACGTGTCTGGTACTCACATCTGTCTGCTGTCAATGTTGGATCAGGCACAAACCTGGAGGATTCATTAAGCAGTACCAGCATGGAGGATTCATTAAGCAGTACCAGCATAGAGGATTCATTAAGCAGTACCAGCATGGAGGATTCATTAAGCAGTACCAGCGTGAAGGATTCATTAAGCAGTACCAGCATGGAGGATTCATTAAGCAGTACCAGCATAGAGGATTCATTAAGCAGTACCAGCATGGAGGATTCATTAAGCAGTACCAGCATGGAGGATTCATTAAGCAGTACCAGCATGGAGGATTCATTAAGCAGTACCAGCATGGAGGATTCATTAAGCAGTACCAGCATAGAGGATTCATTAAGCAGTACCAGCATGGAGGATTCATTAAGCAGTACCAGCATAGAGGATTCATTAAGCAGTACCAGCATGGAGGATTCATTAAGCAGTACCAGCATGGAGGATTCATTAAGCAGTACCAGCATAGAGGATTCATTAAGCAGTACCAGCATGGAGGATTCATTAAGCAGTACCAGCGTGAAGGATTCATTAAGCAGTACCAGCATGGAGGATTCATTAAGCAGTACCAGCATAGAGGATTCATTAAGCAGTACCAGCATGGAGGATTCATTAAGCAGTACCAGCATGGAGGATTCATTAAGCAGTACCAGCATGGAGGATTCATTAAGCAGTACCAGCATGGAGGATTCATTAAGCAGTACCAGCATAGAGGATTCATTAAGCAGTACCAGCATGGAGGATTCATTAAGCAGTACCAGCATAGAGGATTCATTAAGCAGTACCAGCATGGAGGATTCATTAAGCAGTACCAGCATGGAGGATTCATTAAGCAGTACCAGCATAGAGGATTCATTAAGCAGTACCAGCATGGAGGATTCATTAAGCAGTACCAGCATGGAGGATTCATTAAGCAGTACCAGCATGGAGGATTCATTAAGCAGTACCAGCATAGAGGATTCATTAAGCAGTACCAGCATGGAGGATTCATTAAGCAGTACCAGCATAGAGGATTCATTAAGCAGTACCAGCATGGAGGATTCATTAAGCAGTACCAGCATGGAGGATTCATTAAGCAGTACCAGCATAGAGGATTCATTAAGCAGTACCAGCATAGAGGATTCATTAAGCAGTACCAGCATAGAGGATTCATTAAGCAGTACCAGCATAGAGGATTCATTAAGCAGTACCAGCATAGAGGATTCATTAAGCAGTACCAGCATAGAGGATTCATTAAGCAGTACCAGCATAGAGGATTCATTAAGCAGTACCAGCATAGAGGATTCATTAAGCAGTACCAGCATGGAGGATTCATTAAGCAGTACCAGCATGGAGGATTCATTAAGCAGTACCAGCATGGAGGATTCATTAAGCAGTACCAGCATAGAGGATTCATTAAGCAGTACCAGCATGGAGGATTCATTAAGCAGTACCAGCATGGAGGATTCATTAAGCAGTACCAGCATGGAGGATTCATTAAGCAGTACCAGCATAGAGGATTCATTAAGCAGTACCAGCGTGAAGGATTCATTAAGCAGTACCAGAGTGGAGGATTCATTAAGCAGTACCAGCATGGAGGATTCATTAAGCAGTACCAGCATGGAGGATTCATTAAGCAGTACCAGCATAGAGGATTCATTAAGCAGTACCAACATGGAGGATTCATTAAGCAGTACCAGCATGGAGGATTCATTAAGCAGTACCAGCATATAGGATTCATTAAGCAGTACCAGAGTGGAGGATTCATTAAGCAGTACCAGAGTGGAGGATTCATTAAGCAGTACCAGCATGGAGGATTCATTAAGCAGTACCAGCATAGAGGATTCATTAAGCAGTACCAGCATATAGGATTCATTAAGCAGTACCAGCATGGAGGATTCATTAAGCAGTACCAGCATAGAGGATTCTTTAAGCAGTACCAGCATGGAGGATTCATTAAGCAGTACCAGCATGGAGGATTCATTAAGCAGTACCAGCATGGAGGATTCATTAAGCAGTACCAGCATGGAGGATTCATTAAGCAGTACCAGCATGGAGGATTCATTAAGCAGTACCAGCATAGAGGATTCATTAAGCAGTACCAACATGGAGGATTCATTAAGCAGTACCAGCATGGAGGATTCATTAAGCAGTACCAGCATGGAGGATTCATTAAGCAGTACCAGCATGGAGGATTCATTAAGCAGTACCAGCATGGAGGATTCATTAAGCAGTACCAGCATGGAGGATTCATTAAGCAGTACCAGCGTGAAGGATTCATTAAGCAGTATCAGCATAGAGGATTCATTAAGCAGTACCAGCACGGAGGATTCATTAAGCAGTACCAGCATAGAGGATTCATTAAGCAGTACCAGCATAGAGGATTCATTAAGCAGTACCAGCATGGAGGATTCATTAAGCAGTACCAGCATGGAGGATTCATTAAGCAGTACCAGCATGGAGGATTCATTAAGCAGTACCAGCATGGAGGATTCATTAAGCAGTACCAGCATGGAGGATTCATTAAGCAGTACCAGCATGGAGGATTCATTAAGCAGTACCAGCATGGAGGATTCATTAAGCAGTACCAGCATGGAGGATTCATTAAGCAGTACCAGCATGGAGGATTCATTAAGCAGTACCAGCATGCAGGATTCATTAAGCAGTACCAGCATGGAGGATTCATTAAGCAGTACCAGCATGGAGGATTCATTAAGCAGTACCAGCATGGAGGATTCATTAAGCAGTACCAGCATAGAGGATGCATTAAGCAGTACCAGCATAGAGGATTCATTAAGCAGTACCAGCATAGAGGATTCATTAAGCAGTACCAGCATAGAGGATTCATTAAGCAGTACCAGCATGGAGGATTCATTAAGCAGTACCAGCATGGAGGATTCATTAAGCAGTACCAGCATGGAGGATTCATTAAGCAGTACCAGCATAGAGGATTCATTAAGCAGTACCAGCATAGAGGATTCATTAAGCAGTACCAGCATAGAGGATTCATTAAGCAGTACCAGCATGGAGGATTCATTAAGCAGTACCAGCATAGAGGATTCATTAAGCAGTACCAGCATGGAGGATTCATTAAGCAGTACCAGCATAGAGGATTCATTAAGCAGTACCAGCATGGAGGATTCATTAAGCAGTACCAGCATGGAGGATTCATTAAGCAGTACCAGCACGGAGGATTCATTAAGCAGTACCAACATGGAGGATTCATTAAGCAGTACCAGCATGGAGGATTCATTAACTTCTTGGATATAGGGGGCGCTCTTTTAATTTATGGATAAAAAAATGTGCCCGTTTTAAGCGCAATATTTTGTCACGAAAAGAGGCTCGACTGCATATAATTGCCAGCTTTGGAAAGAAAACACTCTAAGGTTTCCAAAACTGCAAAGATATTTTCTGTGAGTGCCACTGAACTAATGCTACAGGCGAAACCAAGATGATACTTCATACAGGAAGTCCCCCAGATTTTGAATGCGCTGTGTTCCAATGTCTCCTTATATGGCTGTGAATGCGCCAGGAATGAGCCTACACTTTCTGTCGTTTCCCCAAGGTGTCTGCAGCATTGTGACGTATTTGTAGGCATATCATTGGAAGATTGACCATAATCGTGGTTGGCAGCTGCTAGAACTGTCCCACACACAGGAGCAATGCTTGGATGTCTGCCTCTGTTACAGGTCCCTATATGCTGACCAGGTTCTCCGACAGGGATGATTGCCTCATCATCCACACATAACATTTCACAGTCCTTCTGTCACATACAGGCAAACTGTTTAATGTAGTTCCACTGTACTTGCAACAAACTTTGAGTCGTGATGTCCCTTATCACCCAAGACTGGACCATGAACTTGAGGTCAAACCTTCCTGTGTTGTGAAAAGCAAACATGGACCATGGATTCTTGGGTGTAAACTGCAGTCTTAGCCACTGTATTGATGGGATTTTAGTTTCTGGTAGAAGCCGCTTCTCCACTGTGTCACAAAAGGTAAATACAAGTACTCCCCATGTCTGCGATTGTTGACTTGAGCTGTGTATTCGTTGAAATATGTCTGTACTTCATCCTAAAAGTGCTAGAATGAGGATTGTGGTTTACCATTCAGCTTCCTTAAATCCAGGATCAGGTCTGGGTCATCACCATCAAGGAGGAACATGTCACGGTCTGACCATCGTTCGTATGTGTTTTCCTTGTTTTAGTGTTGGTCAGGACGTGAGCTGGGTGGGCATTCTATGTTGTGTGTCTGGTTTGTCTATTTCTATGTTTGGCCTGATATGGTTCTCAATCAGAGGCAGGTGTTAGTCATTGTCTCTGATTGGGAGCCATATTTAGGTAGCCTGTTTTATGTTGGGTTTTGTGGGTGATTGTCCTTAGTGTCCTTAGATGTCCTTGTTCTGTGTGTATGTGCACCAGTATTAGGCTGTTTCGGTTTTCGTTACGTTTATTGTTTTGTAGTGTTTGTATTTGGATTCGTGTTACGTTTGTTGAATAAACATGGATCGCAATCTACACGCTGCATTTTGGTCCGACTCTCCTTCACCACAAGAGAACCGTTACAGAACAAGGATACTCTCCGGGTCATCACCATCAAGGAGGGACAAGGATACTCTCCGGGTCATCACCATCAAGGAGGGACAAGGATACTCTCCGGGTCATCACCATCAAGGAGGGACAAGGATACTCTCCGGGTCATCACCATCAAGGAGGGACAAGGATACTCTCTGGGTCATCACCATCAAGGAGGGACAAGGATACTCTCTGGGTCATCACCATCAAGGAGGGACAAGGATACTCTCTGGGTCATAACCATCAAGGAGGGACAAGGATACTCTCTGGGTCATAACCATCAAGGAGGGACAAGGATACTCTCTGTGTCATAACCATCAAGGAGGGACAAGGATACTCTCTGGGTCATAACCATCAAGGAGGGACAAGGATACTCTCTGGGTCATAACCATCAAGGAGGTACAAGGATACTCTCTGGGTCATAACCATCAAGGAGGTACAAGGATACTCTCTGGGTCATAACCATCAAGGAGGTACAAGGATACTCTCTGGGTCATAACCATCAAGGAGGTACAAGGATACTCCCTGGGTCATAACCATCAAGGAGGTACAAGGATACTCTCTCATCAAGTAAGCCCTGTTCATCATCGTTTGCTGAACTCTTGTCTGTCGGAAAATGATACATTTCTCTCAGGAAGTAGCTGTTCACCTTGGCAGCATGTGTGTATTTGTACAGCATGTGTGTATTTGCTTGTTGCATTGCTCTAGTGTGGAGTATGTTATTATTTATTTTCTCTGTGTGGAGATGACAGAAACCTGGACTCATGAACACCATTGCTATGTGAGGATACCTTCCATAAGAATATCTTCCATATGAACACCATTGCTATGTGACCACTAGGCGACCTGTTCCAACCAATAGGCTACCTGTTCTAACCAATAGGCTACCTGTTCTAACCAATAGGCTACCTGTTCTAACCAATAGGCTACCTGCTCTAACCAATAGGCTACCTGTTCTAACCAATAGGCTACCTGTTCTAACCAATAGGCTAACTGTTCTAACCAATAGGCTACCTGCTCTAACCAATAGGCTACCTGCTCTAACCAATAGGCTACCTGCTCTAACCAATAGGCTACCTGCTCTAACCAATAGGCTACCTGCTCTAACCAATAGGCTACCTGCTCTAACCAATAGGCTACCTGCCCTAACCAATAGGCTACCTGTTCTAACCAATAGGCTACCTGCCCTAACCAATAGGCTACCTGTTCTAACCAATAGGCTACCTGGTCTAACCAATAGGCTACCTGCTCTAACCAATAGGCTACCTGCCCTAACCAATAGGCTACCTGCCCTAACCAATAGGCTACCTGCTCTAACCAATAGGCTACCTGCCCTAACCAATAGGCTACCTGCTCTAACCAATAGGCTACCTGCTCTAACCAATAGGCTACCTGTTCTAACCAATAGGCTACCTGTTCTAACCAATAGGCTACCTGTTCTAACCAATAGGCTACCTGTTCTAACCAATAGGCTACCTGTTCTAACCAATAGGCTACCTGCCCTAACCAATAGGCTACCTGTTCTAACCAATAGGCTACCTGCCCTAACCAATAGGCTACCTGTTCTAACCAATAGGCTACCTGTTCTAACCAATAGGCTACCTGTTCTAACCAATAGGCTACCTGCTCTAACCAATAGGCTACCTGCTCTAACCAATAGGCTACCTGCCCTAACCAATAGGATACCTGTTCTAACCAATAGGCTACCTGGTCTAACCAATAGGCTACCTGGTCTAACCAATAGGCTACCTGCTCTAACCAATAGGCTACCTGTTCTAACCAATAGGCTACCTGCTCTAACCAATAGGCTACCTGCTCTAATCAATAGGCTACCTGGTCTAACCAATAACCAATAGGCTACCTGTTCTAACCAATAGGCTACCTGCTCTAACCAATAGGCTACCTAAGTAATGTATGAATGTATTATCAGTTCATTCATCTTAATTCGACATCCCAACAAGGCTTTAACAAATGAAGACAATACAAATATACAGTGGGGCAAAAAACGTTTTTAGTCAGCCATCAATTGTGCAAGTTCTCCCACTTAAAAAGATGAGAGAGGCCTGTAATTTTCACCATAGGTACACTTCAACTATGACAGACAAAATGAGAAAAAAAATCCAGAAAATCACATTGTAGGATTTTTTATTTATTTATTTGCAAATTATGGTGGAAAATAAGTATTTGGTCAATAACAAAAGTTTATCTCAATACTTTGTTATATACCCTTTGTTGGCAATGACAGAGGTCAAACGTTTTCTGTAAGTCTCCACAAGGTTTTCACACACTGTTGCTGGTATTTTTGCCCATTCCTCCCTGCAGATCTCCTCTAGAGCAGTGATGTGTTGGGGCTGTTGCTGGGCAACATTAACTCCCTCCAAAGATTTTCTATGGGGTTGAGAAGGGAGACTGGCTAGGCCACTCCAGGACCTTGAAATGCTTCTTACGAAGCCACTCCTTCGTTGCCCGGGCGGTGTGTTTGGGATCATTGTCATGCTGAAAGACCCAACCACGTTTCATCTTCAATGCCCTTGCTGATGGGAGGTTTTCACTCAAAATCTCACGATACATGGCCCCATTCATTCTTTCCTTTACACGGATCAGTCGTCCTGGTCTCTTTGCAGAAAAACAGCCCCAAAGCATAATGTTTCCACCCCCATGCTTCACAGTAGGTATGGTGTTCTTTGGATGCAACTCAGCATTCTTTATCCTCCAAACACGACGAGTTGAGTTTTTACCAAAAAGTTACATTTTGGTTTCATCTGATCATATGACATTCTCCCAATCTTCTTCTGCATCATCCAAATGCTCTCTAGCAAACTTCAGATGGGCCTGGACATGTACCGGCTTAAGCAGGGGGACACATCTGGCACTGCAGGATTTGAGTCTCTGGTGGCATAGTGTGTTACTGATGGTAGGCTTTGTTACTTTGGTCCCAGCTCTCTGCAGGTCATTCACTAGGTCCCCCTGTGTGGTTCTGGGATTTTTGTGATCATCTTGACCCCACGGGGTGAGATCTTGCGTGGAGCCCCAGATCGAGGGAGATTTTCAGTGGTCTTGTATGTCTTCCATTTCCTAATAATTGCTCCCACAGTTGATTTCTTCAAACCAAGCTGCTTACCTATTGCAGATTCAGTCTTCCCAGCCTGGTGCAGGTCTACAATTTTGTTTCTGGTGTCCTTTGACAGCTCTTTGGTCTTGGCCATAGTGGAGTTTGGAGTGTGACTGTTTGAGGTTGTGGACAGGTGTCTTTTATACTGATAACAAGTTCAAACAGGTGCCATTAATACAGGTAACGAGTGGAGGACAGAGGAGCCTCTTAAAGAAGAAGTTACAGGTCTGTGAGAGCCAGAAATGTTGCTTGTTTGTAGGTGACCAAATACTTATTTTCCACCATAATTTGCAAATAAATTCATAAAAAATCCTACAATGTGATTTTATGGGAAAAAAAATCTAATTTTGACTGTCATAGTTGAGGTATGAATTATGATGAAAATTTACAGGCCTCTCTCATCTTTTTAAGTGGGAGAACTTGCACAATTGGTGGCTGACTAAATACTTTTTTGCCCCACTGTAAAGGCCTATCATAGACTACTCATTCTAGGGATAATATGCTCCTGTTAAAGGGTAATCATTCGAATTTGGTCAAATTAATGTAACACTGGAAAAAGTGCAATCCAATCTCATTTAATGGGTAATAGAGTAGAATATATTAAAAACAAATCTAATTCAAGAATGATTGGCAATACGTAATTGTAATAAAATTAAAATGTTGATGAAAAATAATGATTTCATTACCTGAATGCATCTCTATAGCCTAGGCATTAACACAATATTCATACACATATGATTAGGCCTCTCATAGACTAGGCCTTGTAGAAAGAGGGTCAATCAAGTTAGATCTGCCAAATGTGATGTAGCATTGGATAAAATGCATAAATCCAGACTTAGGTTATACTCTGTCATCATCAAAATAAAACAATGTTGTTTATAACATGCACAATAAGAAGCATCAATCTATATAGATCAAGCGTGACTAAATTCCAGCCCAGTAACTTTGCTCACCGCATCATCCTTTGATTGTCTCGTCTGGCTGCCACGAAAAGCCCCCCACCTTCGATCACATCATCCTTTGATTGTCTCGTCTGGCTGCCACGAAAAGCCCCCCACCTTCGATCACATCATCCTTTGATTGTCTCGTCTGGCTGCCACGAAAAGCCCCCCACCTTCGATCACATCATCCTTTGATTGTCTCGTCTGGCTGCCACGAAAAGCCCCCCACCTTCGATCACATCATCCTTTGATTGTCTCGTCTGGCTGCCACGAAAAGCCCCCCACCTTCGATCACATCATCCTTTGATTGTCTCGTCTGGCTGCCACGAAAAGCCCCCCACCTTCGATCACATCATCCTTTGATTGTCTCGTCTGGCTGCCACGAAAAGCCCCTGCTGTTCAGCTCGAAGTGTGTGTGTGCTGCTGGTGATGTACTTTCCTGGACATGTTAGCTGTTCTCGGTGGCGCATCATCCCTTCAAACGCATTTCGTCATGATGTGATCGGTTGGCCTATTACTACTGATATTACCGGTAAAATTAAGTTATGAATCGCAAATCACCATACAGCTGACACACTTCAATTTCATCCATCATTTTGACTTCAATTTGGTTGTCCAAAATACTATCAGCTTACACTGCATCTTTGCTGATGAATGCCCTGACCTCTGGCCAGTCAATTGGTTCAATGACATTGTTGTTTTGTCTATTAATCACTTCTAATGAATCTGAAAATGAATCATTATCCATTATTTGAACCGACTCTTTGTTTATCATGAGGGACGTCCCACGTTTAACCTGGACACATAAATAGTAGGATCAGATCGGCATGAGAGAGAAATGAAACATCTGCACATCGCCTGTGTGCGTGTTTCACTGTCCAACCCAAGGCTCGAACATGACCTGAGGCTGTTTGCTCTGTTGGGCATCAACTTGGGAAAGCCTCAAAGGAGAGTGGACAGTGCATCATAAATAAATGAGCTGCATATATTGGCCCAAAAATAAGACATCGGATTATTTTTTATTTTTTTTCGGGGTGTGGAGAAAAGTGAGGCAGGGCATCCATTAAACAGTAATTCAACTTTGTCCGGCCTAAGTGCAATTAGCACAACATTTGTTAAGTTGCAGAATTGCATTCGGAATAAAATAGAACATGGCCCTATTTTTTTAATCTTAGGTAGTCCGTCCAGAGGGAAGAAGTTGGAATTCAGGGTGGATGGGAAGAGTCTACCGCTATTCTATTAGCCATCTGGAGGGCTCTGCCCAGGTAGAGAGATGGAGGGCTCTGCCCAGGTAGAGAGATGGAGGGCTCTGCCCAGGTAGAGAGATGGAGGGCTCTGCCTCGGTAGAGAGATGGAGGGCTCTGTCCAGGTAGAGAGATGGAGGGCTCTGCCCAGGTAGAGAGATGGAGAGCTCTGCCCAGGTAGAGAGATGGAGGGCTCTGACCAGGTAGAGAGTTGGAGGGCTCTGCCCAGGTAGAGAGATGGAGGGCTCTGCCCAGGTAGAGAGATGGAGGGCTCTGCCCAGGTAGAGAGATGGAGGGCTCTGCCCAGGTAGAGAGATGGAGGGCTCTGCCCAGGTAGAGAGATGGAGGGCTCTGCCCAGGTAGAGAGATGGAGGGCTCTGCCCAGGTAGAGAGATGGAGGGCTCTGCCCAGGTAGAGAGATGGAGGGCTCTGCCCAGGTAGAGAGATGGAGGGCTCTGCCCAGGTAGAGAGATGGAGGGCTCTGCCCAGGTAGAGAGATGGAGGGCTCTGCCCAGGTAGAGAGGTGACAGTTCTTGCTGTTGCTGCCCCAAGTCCTGACTATCTTTGCCCAACCTATTTTTCTGTGTAACCTTGATATTCCCAAAACAGCAGGTCAAGCAGTAGCACAGAAGGGTCTCAATGAATGATTTCTAAAAGAGAACCATGATGGTTAGATCAAAATTTAAAAAGTACAGTTTCCATAGAAAATACAGTCTCTGTTGGCCTTTCTTAAAAATAGCATCAGTACACTGATCCCAGGACAGCTTGTTGTCAAGGACTAGCCCGAGGTATCTATACTACTCCACTATGTTAACGGGCTCACCTTTTATCAGTGATGGTGTGTGCATGGTAGCGTTCCGTCAAAAGTCAAACTTCAGGTCCTTTGTGTTTGATGTATTTAATATTAGATGGGATGACTCACACCAGACAGTAAAATCATTCAGAGCCAGTCCGTGCTCCATCTCATCCCTTTCGAGAAGACTGACCTAAGCTGTATGGTCAGCATATTTGATCAGGTGGTGCCCTGGGAACTGGCTCTGGCAGCTGTCTGTATACAGTATGTATTGTACTGGTGAAAGAACACTGCCCTGTGGGGTTCCAACTGAAGCAGTGCCCACCTCAGAGTGTGTTGCCAACTGTGTACCTGCTGAGATCTATCAGTTAGGAAGTTGGTGATCCATGTGATAAGCATCAAGTCCGAAGTCTCCACGAGGACCAACGGATTGATTGTGTTAAATGTAGAGGAGAAATCTGAAAACATGATACGCACGTGGGTTTTACTGCCCTCCAAATGCATGTACACCAGATGTAAGAGCGAGAGGATGGCATCATCTGTCTCTCTCGCTGACCGGTATGCAGATTGGAGGGGGTCAAGAGGGCGACTGGTGGTGTTGATGATGTATGCAGATTGGAAGGGGTCAACAAGGTGACTAGTGGTGTTGATTATGTATGCCTTGATGATCTTTTCAAGAGATTTAATCAAGAGAGAGGTCATAGTGACAGGTCTGTAATCATTTGATGCAGACGGATGAGAGGTTTTTTGGGACAGGTACAACAATAGATTTTTATCTGTTGTCATTATCGGTTGCACCTTATCCTGTACCGGAGAGTGTCCCTGTAACATTATCTGTTGCACCTTATCCCTAGTATCCCTGTGACATTATCTGTTGCACCTTATCCTGTACTGGAGAGTCTTCCTGCGACATGATCTGTTGCACCTTATCGCTAGTATCCCTGTGACATTATCTGTTGCAGATTATCCTGTACTGGAGAGTCTTCCTGTGACATTATCTGTTGCACCTTATCCTGTACCGGAGAGTCTCCCTGTGACATTATCTGTTGCACCTTATCCCTAGTATCCCTGTGACATTATCTGTTGCACCTTATCCCTAGTATCCCTGTGACATTATCTGTTGCACCTTATCCCTAGTATCCCTGTGACATTATCTGTTGCACCTTATCCCTAGTATCCCTGTGACATTATCTGTTGCACCTATCCCTAGTATCACTGTGACATTATCTGTTGCACCTTATCCTGTACTGGAGAGTCTCCCTGTGACATTATCTGTTGCACCTTATCCTGTACCGGAGAGTGTCCCTGTAACATTATCTGTTGCACCTTATCCCTAGTATCCCTGTGACATTATCTGTTGCACCTTATCCTGTACCGGAGAGTCTCCCTGTGACATTATCTGTTGCACCTTATCCTGTACTGGAGAGTCTTCCTGTGACATTATCTGTTGCACCTTTTCCTGTACTGGATAGTCTCCCTGTGACATTATCTGTTGCACCTTATCCTGTACTGGAGAGTCTTCTTGTGACATGATCTGTTGCACCTTATCCCTAGTATCCCTGTGACATTATCTGTTGCAGATTATCCTGTACTGGATAGTCTCCCTGTGACATTATCTGTTGCACCTTATCCTGTACTGGATAGTCTCCCTGTAACATTATCTGTTGCACCTTATCCCTAGTATCCCTGTGACATTATCTGTTGCAGATTATCCTGTACTGGATAGTCTCCCTGTGACATTATCTGTTGCAGATTATCCTGAACTGGATAGTCTCCCTGTGACATTATCTGTTGCAGATTATCCTGTACTGGATAGTCTCCCTGTGACATTATCTGTTGCAGATTATCCTGTACTGGATAGTCTCCCTGTGACATTATCTGTTGCAGATTATCCTGTACTGGAGAGTCTCCCTGTGACATTATCTGTTGCAGATTATCCTTGTACTGGCATCTGGCCTTTTTTTTATCTCTTTGTTCACCTCTCTCTGTGCCTCTTTTCATTCCAGTTGATTCCCGGAGGCAAACACTTGTTTCTTCTTGTTAAGCACCACTTTCAATTCTTTGCTCACCCATGGTTTGTTGTAAGGAAATATCTTACATGTTGTTTTGGGGATCACAGAATTCAACATAGCCAGATATAACGTTAGTCAATTCGTTCAGGTCAGCTGATGATTCTTCAAATACACTCCAGGTCGAACAATCAAAGCCTCCCTGCTGTTGACCAATACTGTCGTTGTCCCACACCTGTATCTGATTTTCCACCACCTTCTCCCTTCTGAGTAACTGTCTAGAAGTTGGTCGTAGAAAACCAGTGATATGATCTGATCCAGCCAGTGGAGGTCTGGCCAAGGATGAATACGCTTTGGGGACCGAGCCGTAACGTAAGTCCATGATCTTATTTTTCCTTGTTAGACGAGTCACATACTGGGTGTAAGTACTCAAAGTGTGCTTTAGAGTACAGCTATTGAAATCCCCCTGGATGAATTTGGGCGCATCAGGAGAATTCGCATCAAGCTCTTGAGTGAGGTTAAAAATGATGTCAGCTACATTGACCCTGTTTGCTCTTGGATGGATTTAAACAAAAGTCCGAAAAAGCATGGTGAATTCACAGGGGAGGTAGAAGAGGAGGCAGTGACATCATGGGGGAGGTAGAAGAGGAGGCAGTGACAGCATGGGGGAGGTAGAAGAGGAGGCAGTGACAGTATGGTGAATTCACAGGGGGGGGAGGGGGGTAGAAGAGGAGGCAGTGACAGTATGGTGAATTCACAGGGGGGGAGGTAGAAGAGGAGGCAGTGACAGCATGGTGAATTCACAGGTGGGGGAGGTAGTAGAGGAGGCAGTGACAGCATGGTGAATTCACAGGGGGGGGGGGGTAGTACAGGAGGTAGTGACAGCATGGTGAATTCACAGGGGGGGAGGTAGAAGAGGAGGCAGTGACAGCATGGTGAATTCACAGGGGAGGTAGAAGAGGAGGCAGTGACAGCATGGGGGAGGTAGAAGAGGAGGCATGACAGCATGGTGAATTCACAGGGCGGGGAGGTAGAAGAGGAGGCAGTGACAGCATGGTGAATTCACAGGGGGGGAGGTAGAAGAGGAGGCAGTGACAGCATGGTGAATTCACAGGGGGGGGAGGTAGAAGAGGAGGCAGTGACAGCATGGTGAATTCACAGGGGGGGGAGGTAGAAGAGGAGGCAGTGACAGCATGGTGAATTCACAGGTGGGGGGGAAGGAGAGGAGGCAGTGACAGTATGGGGGAGGTAGAAGAGGACGCAGTGACAGCATGGGGGAGGTAGAAGAGGAGGCAGTGACAGCATGGGGGAGGTAGTAGAGGAGGCAGTGACAGCATGGTGAATTCACAGGGGGGGAGGTAGAAGAGGTGGCAGTGACAGCATGGTGAATTCACAGGGGGGGGGGGTGTAGTAGAGGAGGCAGTGACAGCATGGGGGAGGTGGTAGAGGAGGCAGTGACAGCATGGTGAATTCACAAGGGGGGGAGGTAGTAGAGGAGAGAGTGACAGCATGGTGAATTCACAGGGGGGGAGGTAGAAGAGGAGGCAGTGACAGCATGGGGGAGGTAGAAGAGGAGGCAGTGACAGCATGGTGAATTCACAGGGGGGAGGTAGAAGAGGAGGCAGAGACAGCATGGGGGAGGTAGAAGAGGAGGCAGTGACAGTATGGTGAATTCACAGGGGGGGGGGGGGTAGAAGAGGAGGCAGTGACAGCATGGGGGAGGTAGTAGAGGAGGCAGTGACAGCATGGGGGAGGTAGTAGAGGAGGCAGTGACAGCATGAGGGAGGTAGAAGAGGAGTCAGTGACAGCATGGGGGAGGTAGTAGAGGAGGCAGTGACAGCATGGTGAATTCATAGGGGAGGTAGAAGAGGAGGCAGTGACAGCATGGGGGAGGTAGTAGAGGAGGCAGTGACAGCATGGTGAATTCACAGGGGGGGAGGTAGAAGAGGAGGCAGTGACAGCATGGTGAATTCACAGGGGGGGAGGTAGAAGAGGAGGCAGTGACAGCATGGTGAATTCACAGGTGGGGGGGAAGGAGAGGAGGCAGTGACAGTATGGGGGAGGTAGAAGAGGAGGCAGTGACAGCATGGGGGAGGTAGAAGAGGAGGCAGTGACAGCATGGGGGAGGTAGTAGAGGAGGCGGTGACAGCATGGTGAATTCACAGGGGGGGAGGTAGAAGAGGAGGCAGTGACAGCATGGGGGAGGTAGTAGAGGAGGCAGTGACAGCATGGTGAATTCATAGGGGGGGTAGAAGAGGAGGCAGTGACAGCATGGGGGAGGTAGTAGAGGAGGCAGTGACAGCAGGGTGAATTCACAGGGGGGGAGGTAGAAGAGGAGGCAGTGACAGGATGGTGAATTCACAGGGGGGGGGGGGGGTAGAAGAGGAGGCAGTGACAGCATGGTGAATTCACAGGGAGGGAGGTAGAAGAGGAGGCAGTGACAGCATGGTGAATTCACAGGTGGGGGGGAAGGAGAGGAGGCAGTGACAGTATGGTGAATTCACAGGGGGGGAGGTAGAAGAGGAGGCAGTGACAGCATGGTGAATTCACAGGTGGGGGGGAAGGAGAGGAGGCAGTGACAGTATGGGGGAGGTAGAAGAGGAGGCAGTGACAGCATGGGGGAGGTAGAAGAGGAGGCAGTGACAGCATGGGGGAGGTAGTAGAGGAGGCGGTGACAGCATGGTGAATTCACAGGGGGGGGAGGTAGAAGAGGAGGCAGTGACAGCATGGTGAATTCACAGGGGGGGGGGGTGTAGTAGAGGAGGCAGTGACAGCATGGGGGAGGTAGTAGAGGAGGCAGTGACAGCATGGTGAATTCACAGGGGGGGGGGGGGGGGTAGTAGAGGAGAGAGTGACAGCATGGCGAATTCACAGGGGGGGAGGTAGAAGAGGTGGCAGTGACAGCATGGGGGAGGTAGAAGAGGAGGCAGTGACAGCATGGTGAATTCACAGGGGGGAGGTAGTAGAGGAGGCAGAGACAGCATGGGGGAGGTAGAAGAGGAGGCAGTGACAGCATGGGGGAGGTAGAAGAGGAGGCAGTGACAGCATGGTGAATTCACAGGGGGGGGGGGTAGAAGAGGAGGCAGTGACAGCATGGGGGAGGTAGTAGAGAAGGCAGTGACAGCATGGGGGAGGTAGAAGAGGAGGCAGTGACAGTATGGTGAATTCACAGTGGGGAGGTAGAAGAGGAGGCAGTGATAGCATGGGGGAGGTAGTAGAGGAGGCAGTGACAGCATGGGGGAGGTAGAAGAAGAGGCAGTGACAGCATGGTGAATTCACAGGGGGGGAGGTAGAAGAGGAGGCAGTGACAGCATGGTGAATTCACAGGGGGGGAGGTAGAAGAGGAGGCAGTGACAGCATGAGGGAGGTAGAAGAGGAGGCAGTGACAGCATGAGGGAGGTAGAAGAGGAGGCAGTGACAGCATGGGGGAGGTAGTAGAGGAGGCAGTGACAGCATGGTGAATTCATAGGGGGGGTAGAAGAGGAGGCAGTGACAGCATGGGGGAGGTAGTAGAGGAGGCAGTGACAGCAGGGTGAATTCACAGGGGGGGAGGTAGAAGAGGAGGCAGTGACAGGATGGTGAATTCACAGGGGGGGGGGGGGTAGAAGAGGAGGCAGTGACAGCATGGTGAATTCACAGGGAGGGAGGTAGAAGAGGAGGCAGTGACAGCATGGTGAATTCACAGGTGGGGGGGAAGGAGAGGAGGCAGTGACAGTATGGGGGAGGTAGAAGAGGAGGCAGTGACAGCATGGGGGAGGTAGAAGAGGAGGCAGTGACAGCATGGGGGAGGTAGTAGAGGAGGCAGTGACAGCATGGTGAATTCACAGAGGGGAGGTAGAAGAGGAGGCAGTGACAGCATGGTGAATTCACAGGGGGGGGGGTGTAGTAGAGGAGGCAGTGACAGCATGGGGGAGGTAGTAGAGGAGGCAGTGACAGCATGGTGAATTCACAGGGGGGGGGGGGGGTAGTAGAGGAGAGAGTGACAGCATGGCGAATTCACAGGGGGGAGGTAGAAGAGGAGGCAGTGACAGCATGGGGGAGGTAGAAGAGGAGGCAGTGACAGCATGGTGAATTCACAGGGGGGAGGTAGAAGAGGAGGCAGAGACAGCATGGGGGAGGTAGAAGAGGAGGCAGTGACAGTATGGTGAATTCACAGGGGGGGGGGGGGTAGAAGTGGAGGCAGTGACAGCATGGGGGAGGTATTAGAGGAGGCAGTGACAGCATGGGGGAGGTAGAAGAGGAGGCAGTGACAGCATGGTGAATTCACAGGGGGGGGGGTAGAAGAGGAGGCAGTGACAGCATGGGGGAGGTAGAAGAGGAGGCAGTGACAGTATGGTGAATTCACAGGGGGGAGGTAGAAGAGGAGGCAGTGACAGCATGGGGGAGGTAGTAGAGGAGGCAGTGACAGCATGGGGGAGGTAGAAGAAGAGGCAGTGACAGCATGGTGAATTCACAGGGGGGGAGGTAGAAGAGGAGGCAGTGACAGCATGGTGAATTCACAGGGGGAGGTAGAAGAGGAGGCGGTGACAGCATGGGGGAGGTAGTAGAGGAGGCAGTGACAGTATGGTGAATTCACAGGGGGGGGGGGGGTAGAAGAGGAGGCAGTGACAGCATGGGGGAGGTAGTAGAGGAGGCAGTGACAGCATGAGGGAGGTAGAAGAGGAGTCAGTGACAGCATGGGGGAGGTAGTAGAGGAGGCAGTGACAGCATGGTGAATTCATAGGGGAGGTAGAAGAGGAGGCAGTGACAGCATGGGGGAGGTAGTAGAGGAGGCAGTGACAGCATGGTGAATTCACAGGGGGGGAGGTAGAAGAGGAGGCAGTGACAGCATGGTGAATTCACAGGGGGGGGAGGTAGAAGAGGACTGTCCCCAGTCTACCTGGCCATGCTGCTGCTCCAGTTTCAACTTCCACCTGACTGTGCTGCTGCTCTAGTTTCAACTGTTCTGCCTTATTATTATTCGACCATGCTGGTCATTTATGAACATTGAACATCTTGACCATGTTCTGTTATAATCTCCACCCGGCACAGCCAGAAGAGGACTGGCCACCCCACATAGCCTGGTTCCTCTCTAGGTTTCTTCCTAGGTATTGGCCTTTCTAGGGAGTTTTTCCTAGCCACCGTGCTTCTCCACCTGCATTGCTTGCTGTTTGGGGTTTTAGGCTGGGTTTCTGTACAGCACTTTGAGATATCAGCTGATGTACGAAGGGCTATATAAATAAATTTGATTTGAAATAAATTTGATTTGAGGAGACAGTGACAGCATGGTGAATTCACAGGGGGGGAGGTAGAAGAGGAGGCAGTGACAGCATGGTGAATTCACAGGTGGGGGGGAAGGAGAGGAGGCAGTGACAGTATGGGGGAGGTAGAAGAGGAGGCAGTGACAGCATGGGGGAGGTAGAAGAGGAGGCAGTGACAGCATGGGGGAGGGTAGTAGAGGAGGCAGTGACAGCATGGTGAATTCACAGGGGGGGAGGTAGAAGAGGAGGCAGTGACAGCATGGTGAATTCACAGGTGGGGGGGAAGGAGAGGAGGCAGTGACAGTATGGGGGAGGTAGAAGAGGAGGCAGTGACAGCATGGGGGAGGTAGAAGAGGAGGCAGTGACAGCATGGGGGAGGTAGTAGAGGAGGCAGTGACAGCATGGTGAATTCACAGAGGGGAGGTAGAAGAGGAGGCAGTGACAGCATGGTGAATTCACAGGGGGGGGGTGTAGTAGAGGAGGCAGTGACAGCATGGGGGAGGTAGTAGAGGAGGCAGTGACAGCATGGTGAATTCACAGGGGGGGGGGGGGGTAGTAGAGGAGAGAGTGACAGCATGGCGAATTCACAGGGGGGAGGTAGAAGAGGAGGCAGTGACAGCATGGGGGAGGTAGAAGAGGAGGCAGTGACAGCATGGTGAATTCACAGGGGGGAGGTAGAAGAGGAGGCAGAGACAGCATGGGGGAGGTAGAAGAGGAGGCAGTGACAGTATGGTGAATTCACAGGGGGGGGGGGTAGAAGTGGAGGCAGTGACAGCATGGGGGAGGTATTAGAGGAGGCAGTGACAGCATGGGGGAGGTAGAAGAGGAGGCAGTGACAGCATGGTGAATTCACAGGGGGGGGGGTAGAAGAGGAGGCAGTGACAGCATGGGGGAGGTAGAAGAGGAGGCAGTGACAGTATGGTGAATTCACAGGGGGGAGGTAGAAGAGGAGGCAGTGACAGCATGGGGAGGTAGTAGAGGAGGCAGTGACAGCATGGGGAGGTAGAAGAAGAGGCAGTGACAGCATGGTGAATTCACAGGGGGGGAGGTAGAAGAGGAGGCAGTGACAGCATGGTGAATTCACAGGGGAGGTAGAAGAGGAGGCGGTGACAGCATGGGGGAGGTAGTAGAGGAGGCAGTGACAGTATGGTGAATTCACAGGGGGGGGGGGGGGGGTAGAAGAGGAGGCAGTGACAGCATGGGGGAGGTAGTAGAGGAGGCAGTGACAGCATGAGGGAGGTAGAAGAGGAGTCAGTGACAGCATGGGGGAGGTAGTAGAGGAGGCAGTGACAGCATGGTGAATTCATAGGGGAGGTAGAAGAGGAGGCAGTGACAGCATGGGGGAGGTAGTAGAGGAGGCAGTGACAGCATGGTGAATTCACAGGGGGGGAGGTAGAAGAGGAGGCAGTGACAGCATGGTGAATTCACAGGGGGGGGAGGTAGAAGAGGACTGTCCCCAGTCTACCTGGCCATGCTGCTGCTCCAGTTTCAACTTCCACCTGACTGTGCTGCTGCTCTAGTTTCAACTGTTCTGCCTTATTATTATTCGACCATGCTGGTCATTTATGAACATTGAACATCTTGACCATGTTCTGTTATAATCTCCACCCGGCACAGCCAGAAGAGGACTGGCCACCCCACATAGCCTGGTTCCTCTCTAGGTTTCTTCCTAGGTATTGGCCTTTCTAGGGAGTTTTTCCTAGCCACCGTGCTTCTCCACCTGCATTGCTTGCTGTTTGGGGTTTTAGGCTGGGTTTCTGTACAGCACTTTGAGATATCAGCTGATGTACGAAGGGCTATATAAATAAATTTGATTTGAAATAAATTTGATTTGAGGAGACAGTGACAGCATGGTGAATTCACAGGGGGGGAGGTAGAAGAGGAGGCAGTGACAGCATGGTGAATTCACAGGTGGGGGGGAAGGAGAGGAGGCAGTGACAGTATGGGGGAGGTAGAAGAGGAGGCAGTGACAGCATGGGGGAGGTAGAATAGGAGGCAGTGACAGCATGGGGGAGGTAGTAGAGGAGGCAGTGACAGCATGGTGAATTCACAGGGGGGGAGGTAGAAGAGGAGGCAGTGACAGCATGGTGAATTCACAGGGGGGGGGGGGTGTAGTAGAGGAGGCAGTGACAGCATGGGGGAGGTAGTAGAGGAGGCAGTGACAGCATGGTGAATTCACAGGGGGGGGGGGGTAGTAGAGGAGAGAGTGACAGCATGGCGAATTCACAGGGGGGGAGGTAGAAGAGGTGGCAGTGACAGCATGGGGGAGGTAGAAGAGGAGGCAGTGACAGCATGGTGAATTCACAGGGGGGAGGTAGAAGAGGAGGCAGAGACAGCATGGGGGAGGTAGAAGAGGAGGCAGTGACAGTATGGTGAATTCACAGGGGGGGGGGGGTAGAAGAGGAGGCAGTGACAGCATGGGGGAGGTAGTAGAGGAGGCAGTGACAGCATGGGGGAGGTAGAAGAGGAGGCAGTGACAGCATGGTGAATTCACAGGGGGGGGGGTAGAAGAGGAGGCAGTGACAGCATGGGGGGAGGTAGTAGAGAAGGCAGTGACAGCATGGGGGAGGTAGAAGAGGAGGCAGTGACAGTATGGTGAATTCACAGTGGGGAGGTAGAAGAGGAGGCAGTGATAGCATGGGGGAGGTAGTAGAGGAGGCAGTGACAGCATGGGGAGGTAGAAGAAGAGGCAGTGACAGCATGGTGAATTCACAGGGGGGGAGGTAGAAGAGGAGGCAGTGACAGCATGAGGGAGGTAGAAGAGGAGGCAGTGACAGCATGAGGGAGGTAGAAGAGGAGGCAGTGACAGCATGGGGGAGGTAGTAGAGGAGGCAGTGACAGCATGGTGAATTCATAGGGGAGGTAGAAGAGGAGGCAGTGACAGCATGGGGGAGGTAGTAGAGGAGGCAGTGACAGCAGGGTGAATTCACAGGGGGGAGGTAGAAGAGGAGGCAGTGACAGGATGGTGAATTCACAGGGGGGGGGGGGTAGAAGAGGAGGCAGTGACAGCATGGTGAATTCACAGGGGGGGAGGTAGAAGAGGAGGCAGTGACAGCATGGTGAATTGAATTCACAGGGGGGGGGGGGGTATAAGAGGAGGCAGTGACAGCATGGGGGAGGTAGAAGAGGAGGCAGTGACAGCATGGGGGAGGTAGAAGAGGAGGCAGTGACAGCATGGGGGAGGTAGTAGAGGAGTCGGTGACACTGATAGCAGCTCTATATCAGGAGTGCAGATTGTTTTCCTGACAATCGTGGTTTTTACACCATCTATCTTTTATCAGAACCCAGGCTTGGCCTCTGTGCTCCTCACCAGCAGCTTCACTGTCTCTGTCCATACAAGTTATAGTGAAACCTTCAGGGGTGACTTCAGAGTCGGGCACCGCCTCCGACAGACAAGTTTCAGAGAAGGCCATCGCACAGGCCTCCCTGTACTCATATAGATACCGTGAATTTGCCCACTTTTCGTCCACTTTCCCTTTAAGAGATTGGACATTAGAGAGCAGGATAGTTCCTTCTCAACCTCTGGCCGCACACTGCCTTTAAGAGATTGGACTGTGGAGAGCAGGATAGTTCCTTCTCAACCTCTGGCCGCACACTGCCTTTAAGAGATTGGACATTGGAGAGCAGGATAGTTCCTTCTCAACCTCTGGCCGCACACTGCCTTTAAGAGATTGGACTGTTGAGAGCAGGATAGTTCCTTCTCAACCTCTGGCCGCACACTGCCTTTAAGAGATTGGACAGTGGAGAGCAGGATAGTTCCTTCTCAACCTCTGGCCACACACTGCCTTTAAGAGATTGGACTGTGGAGAGCAGGATAGTTCCTTCTCAACCTCTGGCCGCACACTGCCTTTAAGAGATTGGACTGTGGAGAGCAGGATAGTTCCTTCTCAACCTCTGGCCGCACACTGCCTTTCCTGCCCCTCGTCCTTCTTAGTAGTCCTTCACCCAGGTTGTTTTGTCTCACCATCTCTGCAGGTATGTCCCCTTTGATCCGTTTTCCCCAACGTGAGTTATTACATTGTGAAAGATAGGTTCTGCTGTAGCAGATGTGTGGTTCTGCAGACTTTCTCAGAAGTTCACTGCTTCAGGACCAGGAAAGGTAATCCAAATAGGAGAATAATCAACTGTATGCACTTCCTGTCACTGTACCGTAGCCGAATCGGTAATCCGATGCAATTTAAAACACTATTAAACTACTAAAAGCAAAGCAACAAAAAGCAGACGAGTTTAAACAACAAACAAGGAAGAAACAAACGCTGCAGGGCACCACTGAGCAGAGGGCCAATCACACCTTGAGTATGGAAGGTGTGGTGGAGTTCTGATAATCATCATGACAAAGTAAACGCCATGATGTGCTGTGGAGTCCTCCCACTATGACTCGAGAAACCATGCAGTTTATACTATGATGTGTTGTGGAGTCAAATCAAATCAAATCAAATCAAATTTATTTATATAGCCCTTCGTACATCAGCTGATATCTCAAAGTGCTGTACAGAAACCCAGCCTAAAACCCCAAACAGCAAGCAATGCAGGTGTAGAAGCACGGTGGCTAGGAAAAACTCCCTAGAAAGGCCAATACCTTGGAAGAAACCTAGAGAGGAACCAGGCTATGTGGGGTGGCCAGTCCTCTTCTGGCTGTGCCGGGTGGAGATTATAACAGAACATGGCCAAGATGTTCAAATGTTCATAAATGACCAGCATGGTCGAATAATAATAAGGCAGAACAGTTGAAACTGGAGCAGCAGCACAGTCAGGTGGAAGTTGAAACTGGAGCAGCAGCATGGCCAGGTGGACTGGGGACAGCAAGGAGTCATCATGTCAGGTAGTCCTGGGGCATGGTCCTAGGGCTCAGGTCCTCCGAGAGAGAGAAAGAAAGAGAGAAGGAGAGAATTAGAGAACGCACACTTAGATTCACACAGGACACCGAATAGCACAGGAGAAGTACTCCAGATATAACAAACTGACCCCAGCCCCCCGACACATGAACTACTGCAGCATAAATACTGGAGGCTGAGAGAGGAGGGGTCAGGAGACACTGTGGCCCCATCCGTGGACACCCCCGGACAGGGCCAAACAGGAAGGATATAACCCCACCCACTTTGCCAAAGCACAGCCCCCACACCACTAGAGGGATATCTTCAACAACGAGTCCTCCCACTATGACTCGAGAAACCATGCAGTTTATACCATGATGTGCTGTGGAGTCCTCCCACTATGACTCGGGGGACCATGCAGTTTATACCATGATGTGCTGTGGAGTCCTCCCACTATGACTCGAGAAATCATGCAGTTTATACCATGATGTGCTGTGGAGTCCTCCCACTATGACTCGAGAAATCATGCAGTTTATACCATGATGTGCTGTGGAGTCCTCCCACTATGACTCGGGGGACCATGCAGTTTATACCATGATGTGCTGTGGAGTCCTTCCACTATGACTCTGGGGACCATGCAGTTTATACCATGATGTGCTGTGGAGTCCTCCCACTATGACTGGGGGACCATGCAGTTTATACCATGATGTGCTGTGGAGTCCTCCCACTATGACTGGGGGACCATGCAGTTTATACCATGATGTGCTGTGGAGTCCTCCCACTATGACTCGGGGGACCATGCAGTTTATTATGCTACACATGAAATAAGATATGAACTTCACAGGGTGGGGAAAAGTGCACTGGGATCTTGAGGCTCCTTTACAATAAATATTGAGGGTCTTATTCTGGTGACATGATGATTGATGCTTGGCTGCCGTTTGACAAATAAATAATTAATAATAATGTGTTTTTGAATATTTGCATGATAATCTGTCGTTATTTGGATGGAAACCTAGCTACTGGGCTGTGTCCCAAATGGTACCCTATTCCCTATGTATCACCTATGGGGCCTGGTCAAACGTAGTAGACTATATAGGGATTAGGATGCCATTTGGGATGCATTGTAGGAAAATAACCTTCACATTAGCTACTGGTGGTTTCCATCCAATTGGTGACAGATTTTCATGCGAATATAAAACAATCTGTGGTGTTTCAATGTTGTTTCTACTTAATTTGAATGAAATAGACGTTGATTTGACATCTGTGCCCAGTGGGTAGGGCTGTGGCGGTCATAAAATGTGGTCAACCGGTAACCTTCATGCAAATGAAAATGACCAGTAATTAACATAATCCTGGTTAGCACCTCCAGGTCTCTACCATACAAGCTGCTGATGTTCCTTTGGAACATTTTAACACGTCTATTTAAGTCCATTTAATATATACCGTCACAATAATTATATTATCTAAGATAAATCCATTTAATATATACCGTCACAATAATTATATTATCTAAGATAAATCTATGTAATATATACCGTCACAATAATTCAATTATCTAAGCTAAAATAATTACATTATAACTCTATTATTTCATGGTTTGGGCCTTCCACAAACTGTTGTCACAAAGTTGGAAGCACAGAATCATCTGGAATGTCATTGTATGTTGTAGCGTTAAGGTTTCACTGGAACTAAGGGCCCAGACCATGAAAACCAGCCCCAGACCATTAGTCCTCCTCCACCAAACTTTACAGTTGCCACTTTGCATTGGGGCAGGTAGCGTCCTCCTGGCATCCGCCAAACCCAGATGGTGAAGGATGATTCATCACTCCAGAGAATGCGTTTCCACTGGTCCACAGTCCAATGGTGGCAAGCTTTACACCACTCCAGCACCACTCCAGCCGACGCTTGGCATTGCGCATGGTGATCTTAATCTTGTGTGCAGCTGCTCGGCCATGGATTGGAAAGCTGCCGCGGTTATCCTCCTCTTCAAAGGGAGAGACACTCTAGACCCAAACTGCTACAGACCTATATCTATCCTACCCTGCCTTTCTAAGGTCTTTGAAAAGCAAGTTAACAAACAGCTTCACCGTAGGGATGGTGCCAGATTTCCTCCAGGCGTGATGCTTGGCATTCAGGCCAAATAGTTCAATCTTGGTTTCATCAGACCAGAGAATCTTGTTTCTCATGGTCTGAGAGTCCTTTAGGTGCCTTTTGGCAAACTCCAAGTAGGCTGTCCTGTGCTGTTTACTGAAGAGTGGCTTCCGTCTGGCCATTTTACCACAAAGGCCTGATTGGTGGAGTGCTGCGGAGATGGTTGTGCTTCTGGAAGGTTCTCCCATCTCCGCAGAATAACTCTGGAGCTCTGTCAGAGTGACCATCACGTTCTTTGTCACCTCCCTGACCAAGGCCCTTCTCCCCTGATTTCTCAGTTTGATGGAGGCCACTGTGTTCTTGGGGACCTTCAATGCTTCAGACATTGTTTTGTACCCTTCTCCAGATCTGTGCGTCGACACAATCTTGTCTCTGAGCTCTATGGACAATTCCTTTGACCTTATGGCTTGGTTTTTGCTCTGACATGTACTGTCAACTGTGTGACCTTTATATAGACAGGTGTGTTCCAAATCATGTCCAATCAATTGAATTTACCACAGGTGGACTCCAATCATGTTGTAGAAACATCTCAAGGATGATCAATGGAAACAGGATGCACCTGAGCAAAATTTCAAGTCTCATATCAAAGGGTCTGAATACTTCCGTAAATAAGGTTAATCTTTTTTTTTTTTTGCCAACATTTCTAAAAACTTGTTTTTGCTTTGTCATGCGGTTTTGTGTTGATTGATGAGAAGAAAATGCATGTTAAAACCATGATTCAGACTATACCATGTATAAGTGAAAGTACTGTAGCAGTACAATGGTACAGTTTTGTAAGGGTGAGCTGCTCTGCGGTGCTCTGTTCCAGATAGGATGTTCTTCTGGGCTGTTCCAGGGTGCTCTGTTCCAAATAAGTCATTAGATAGGTCATTAGAGTAACTACACAATAATCATTACACTAATATCAATTACTAGAAGCACAAAAGTGTGTCAGTTAAAATCAAATCAAATCAAATCAAATCAAATTTATTTATATAGCCCTTCGTACATCAGCTGATATCTCAAAGTGCTGTACAGAAACCCAGCCTAAAACCCCAAACAGCAAGCAATGCAGGTGGAGAAGCACGGTGGCTAGGAAAAACTCCCTAGAAAGGCCAATACCTAGGAAGAAACCTAGAGAGGAACCAGGCTATGTGGGGTGGCCAGTCCTCTTCTGGCTGTGCCGGGTGGAGATTATAACAGAACATGGTCAAGATGTTCAATGTTCATAAATGACCAGCATGGTCGAATAATAATAAGGCAGAACAGTTGAAACTAGAGCAGCAGCACAGTCAGGTGGAAGTTGAAACTGGAGCAGCAGCATGGCCAGGTAGACTGGGGACAGCAAGGAGTCATCATGTCAGGTAGTCCTGGGGCATGGTCCTAGGGCTCAGGTCAGTTGAAACTGGAACAGCAGCATGGCCAGGTGGACTGGGGACAGCAAGGAGTCATCATGTCAGGTAGTCCTGGGGCATGGTCCTAGGGCTCAGGTCCTCCGAGAGAGAGAAAGAAAGAGAGAAGGAGAGAATTAGAGAACGCACACTTAGATTCACACAGGACACCGAATAGGACAGGAGAAGTACTCCAGATATAACAAACTGACCCCAGCCCCCCGACACATAAACTACTGCAGCATAAATACTGGAGGCTGAGACAGGAGGGGTCAGGAGACACTGTGGCCCCATCCGAGGACACCCCCGGACAGGGCCAAACAGGAAGGATATAACCCCACCCACTTTGCCAAAGCACAGCCCCCACACCACTAGAGGGATATCTTCAACCACCAACCTACCATCCTGAGACAAGGCTGAGTATAGCCCACAAAGATCTCCGCCACGGCACAACCCAAGGGGGGGGGCAGAATTGTAAGGGGGGGGGCAGAGTACTTCATTTTATTTTTTTTTCTTTACTCCGTTGGGTTTGTTGTCTCTTGAATCCTGTCGGATTCTTTTTATGAAAAATGTATTGAGAATATATATATATATTCTGAGCTGCCCCCAAGGGGGGGGGCAGAAAACCTCTTAAAGCTAGGGGGCAGAATTGTAACTTTTGGATAAATAGTGTGCCCAATTTCAACTGCCTGCTACTCATGCCAAGAATATTAGAAATGCATATTATTCATACATTTGGATAGAAAACACTCTGAAGTTTCTTAAACTGTTTGAATCATGTCTAACAGGACTTATGTTGCAGGCAAAACCCCGAGGACTAACTGTTCAGAATGGGTTTTTTCCCTCTCTGTTCCCTCTATTGTCTTTGCCATGGGATATTTCATAGGAACCTATTTTCAGTTCCTACTGCTTCGCCAGTCTTTGGAATTTGGTTGAGGTTATTCCTTTGTGCAATGAAGAAGTAGGCCAACTCGGAACTGGGGACACTTTTGTGAGTTGCGCAAGACTTGAAAAGCAGCGCTGGTTTGTTATTTTTCCTACAGATTGCCCCGTCTACAATTTGATCGATTATTAACGTTTAAAAATACCTAACGTTGTATTATAAAAGTAGTTTGAAATATTTTGGCAAAGTTTATAGGCAACTTTTGAAATATTTTGTAGTGACGTTGCGTTTTTGTAAGCTGTTTTTTTCTGGATCAAACGCGCTTCATAAGTGGACATTTGATATATATATGGACGGAATTAATCTAACAAAATGACCAATTGTGATGTTTATGGGACATATTGGAGTGCCAACAAAAGAAGCTTGTCAAAGGTAATGCATGATTTATATTTTATTTCAGTGTTGGTGGCACCTGCAGGGTTGTAATATGCTAGCTCCTTTGTTCACTGCTGGTGTAGACGGTGCAGGCTATCAGATAATAGCTTTTTATGCTTTCGCCAAAAAGCATTTTTAAAATCGGACATGTTGGCTGGATTCACAACGAGTGTAGCTTTAATTGAGTATCTGACATGTGTGAATTAATGAAAGTTTGAATTGTATAGCATTTTATTAGAATTTGGCGCTCTGCATTTTCCCTGGTAATTGGCCAGTTGAGACATTAGCGTCCCGCCTATCCTTAAGAGGTTTTAAGGCTATCTTGATCACTGTGTGCTTTGTTTTTTTCCCACATGCAATTGTGCTTAACCTTAACTTTATCATATCTGCTGTTAGCGCGGTAGTTTTATGTAATGGAAGTGCTGTTAGCACGGTAGCTTTATGTAATGGAAGTGCTGTTAGCACGGTAGCTTTATGTAATGGAAGTGCTGTTAGCACGGTAGCTTTATGTAATGGAAGTGCTGTTAGCACGGTAGCTTTATGTAATGGAAGTGCTGTTAGCACGGTAGCTCTATGTAATGGAAGTATCGAAAATCACACAGTGAGAGATGCACCGTATTGGCCCCTCCTACAAAACATTACACATTTATAGCATCTTCTTGCAAAGGAACTGACACAAGAAGCTCTCAGCTATTAAGGACCTACTGTACATTCAGATGTGAAGTCAACGTTTGTCTGTTAGAAGGCTTATGGCTATGTCAGATTTGGATGAAAAATGTCCATCAGGGCACAGATGTTACTCCCTGTGTATAGAGTGATGTTATTGGACACAGTCAGATGCTGCTCTCTTAAAGAGGTGATCCTGGGAGCTCCACATTTTAATAGAACTGAGTGCAATTTATTAGACGGGATAGAAATTGTATAAAAAAATGTGAGTTTCCCGAATTGAATCTTCGTCTAAATGAAATAAAGTGACAAACACCTGTACAGTCGGTTTGTTGGCATCGGGTCCGTCTGTCATTCTGTAATGTGATGATTTGCACCAGGTTCAGAATGATCATGTCACCTCTAAGCATGAGCCAAATGATCCAGCTCTGGCATAGGAGAGTGGAGTTGGATGGAGATGTAATCACCATGGCTGGCTAATTAACTTACCACCATGTTCCTAGAAAATGGATTAGCTACCAACAAACTCTCATTATCAGAGCCAGTTAGGATTGGGCTGCAAGGGATAGGATGGCTAGAGGTGGGCTAGGCTGGCTAGGGGTAGGATGGGCTGGTTAAGGGTGGGCTAGGCTGGCTAGGGGTAGGATGGGCTGGTTAAGGGTGGGCTAGGCTGGCTAAGTTTAAGATTGGGTGGACTAGGCTGGCTAGGGGGGGAGTAGGTTGTTTAGAGGTGGACTAGGCTTGCTAGGGATGGAATAGGTTGGCTAGAGTTGGGCTGGGCTGGGTTAGGTTGGCTAGGGGTGGAGTAGGCTGGGTAAGGTATAGCTAGGCGGGCTAGTGGTGAACTAGGCTGGCTAGGGGTGGAGTAGTTAGTCTAAGGGCTGGCTAAGGTTGGACGAGGAGTTGACTAGGCTGGCTAGGGGTAGGCTGGCTGAGGGTGGGTTAGGGTGGGATAGGGGTAGACTGCACTGGCTCAGGTTAGGCTATGGGTGGTCTAGGCTTGCTGGGGTGGAATAGGCTGGCTAGGGGTGGACTAGGAGTTGACTAGGCTGGCTAGGGTGGAGTAGGCTGGCTAGAGTTTGACTAGGCTGCTGAGGTATAGCTAGGTGGGCTAGGGGTAGACTAGGCTGGCTAGAGGTAGGCTGGCTGGGGGTGGGTTAGGGTGTGTAGTGGTGGGCTAGGGGTGGGATAGACTTTCTAGGGGTTGGTTAAGCTGACTAGGGGTGGTCTAAGCTGGCTAGGGGATGGCTAGGCTGCCTAGTGAGGGCCTAGGGGTGGTCTAGGCTAGCAAGGGATGGTCTAGGCTGGATAGGGATGGCTAGGGGTAGGCTTGGCTAGGGGTGGACTAGGTTTGCTAGGGCTAGGGGTGGACTACACTGGCTAGGGGTGGAATAGGTTTGCTAGGGGTAGGGGTGGACTACACTGGCTAGGGGTGGGCTAGGCTTTGCTAGGGGTGGACTAGGCTTGCTAGGGGTAGGCTGGGTGGGATAGGGGTGGACTACACTAGCTAGGGGTGAGCTAGGCCTGTTAGGGGTGGACTAGGCTTGCTGGGGGTAGGCTGGGTGGGCTAGGGGTGGACTACACTAGCTAGGGTGGGCTAGGCTTGGTAGGGCTGGGCTTGGCTAGGGGTGGACTACACTTTCTAGGAGTGGGCTAGGCTTGCTAGGGGTGGGCTAGGCTTGCTAGGGGTGGGCTAGGCTTTCTAGGGGTGGACTAGGCTTGCTAGGGGTGGGCTAGGCGTTCTAGGGGTAGGCTTGCTAGGGGTGGACTAGGCTTGCTAGGGGTGGATTAGGCTTGCTAGGGGTGGGCTTTCTAGGGGTGGGCTAGGCTTTCTAGGAGTGGGATAGGCTTGCTAGGGGTGGACTAGGCTTGCTAGGTTTGGGCTAGGGGTGGAATAGTCTGCTAGGGTTTGGCTAAGCTTGGGCTAGGGGTGGACTACACTCGCTAGGGTGGGCTAGGCTTGGTATGGCTGGGCTAGGCTTGGCTAGGGGTGGACTACACTTTCTAGGGGTGGGCTGGGGTTTTCTAGGGGTGGACTAGGGGTGGGCTAGGCTTGCTAGTGGTGTGCTAGGATGGCTAGTGATGGTTTAGTGGTTGTCTAGGATGGCTAGGGGTGGGCTAGACTTTCTAGTGGTGGTCTAGGCTGGCTAGGGGTGGTCTAGGCTGGCTAGGAGTGATCTAGGCTGGCTAGGGGTGATCTAGGCTGGCTAGGGGTGGTCTAGGCTGGCTACGGCTGGTCTAGGCTGGCTACGGGTGGGCTATATAGGCTGGCTAGTGTTGGTCTGCTGGGTGTCTCTCCCTCAGTGCGTGGCAGGATGCCTGCTGGATGTTTCTCCCTCAGCGGGTGGTAGGAGGCCCGCTGGGTGTCTCTCCCTTAGTGCGTGGCAGGATGCCTGCTGGATGTTTCTCCCTCAGCGGGTGGTAGGAGGCCCGCTGGGTGTCTCTCCCTCAGCGGGTGGCAGGAGGCCCGCTGGGTGTCTCTCCCTCAGCGGGTGGCAGGAGGCCCGCTGGGTGTCTCTCCCTCAGCGGGTGGCAGGAGGCCTGCTGGGTGTCTCTCCCTCAGCGGGTGGCAGGAGGCCTGCTGGGTGTCTCTCCCTTAGTGCGTGGCAGGAGGCCCGCTGGGTGTCTCTCCCTTAGTGCGTGGCAGGAGGCCCGCTGGGTGTCTCTCCCTCAGCAGGTGGCAGGAGGCCTGCTGGGTGTCTCTCCCTCAGTGCGTGGCAGGAGGCCTGCTGGGTGTCTCTCCCTCAGTGCGTGGCAGGATGCCTGCTGGGTGTCTCTCCCTCAGCGGGTGGCAGGAGGCCTGCTGGGTGTCTCTCCCTCAGCGGGTGGCAGGAGGCCTGCTGGGTGTCTCTCCCTCAGTGCGTGGCAGGAGGCCTGCTGGGTGTCTCTCCCTCAGTGCGTGGCAGGAGGCCTGCTGGGTGTCTCTCCCTCAGCGGGTGGCAGGAGGCCTGCTGGGTGTCTCTCCCTCAGTGCGTGGCAGGAGGCCTGCTGGGTGTCTCTCCCTCAGTGCGTGGCAGGAGGCCTGCTGGGTGTCTCTCCCTCAGCGGGTGGCAGGAGGCCTGCTGGGTGTCTCTCCCTCAGTGCGTGGCAGGAGGCCTGCTGGGTGTCTCTCCCTCAGTGCTTGGCAGGAGGCCTGCTGGGTGTCTCTCCCTCTGTGCGTGTCAGGAGGCCTGCTGGGTGTCTCTCCCTCAGTGCATGGCAGGAGGCCTGCTGGGTGTCTCTCTCTCTGTGCGTGTCAGGAGGCCTGCTGGGTGTCTCTCCCTCAGTGCGTGGTAGCCGGCCAGCTGGCTCTGTCTGGGTGACTGAGAGAGCATCTCTAATGGTCTACTAGAGACAGAGCAGCCATCTCTCACTACCACTGCTAATAAGACTCCTGAATGAAGCTGCTTCCACTGTGTAGCCATTCATCCTGCTTAATAACCTGACTGAGCCCACTACCATGGCTGCCCTCATTAACATGGCTGCCCCAGCCTCAGCCCCATCCGCCCTAGCTGCTACCCAGGCTCTGTCCTCTGTACTCTGACAACCCTCCACAAATGATTGAAGATACAGAGGCAGGACTGTCATGCACATGTACACACTCACACACATATACAGACACACACACACACAGTTACCATGCACCTCTCACACGCTCTAGCTGCCAGAAGCACCTCTCACACGGTCCTGCTCCGTCTGCTTCAATATTTATCTGCATTGATCAGACTGCTGCAGACTTCCTCATTTATTTCCAGGAGCATTTAGCTTCATAGGGTCAATAGGGCTCATAGTGTCAGTAGGGTTCATAGTGTCAGTAGGGCTCATAGGGCTCATAGGGTCAATAGGGCTCATCGGGTCAGTAGGGCTCATCGGGCTCATAGTGTCAGTAGGGCTCATAGGGTCAATAGGGCTCATCGGGCTCATAGTGTCAGTAGGGCTCATAGGGTCAATAGGGCTCATCGGGTCAGTAGGGCTCATCGGGTCAGTAGGGCTCATCGGGTCAGTAGGGCTCATCGGGTCAGTAGTGCTCATAGGGTCAGTAGGGCTCATAGGGCTCATAGGGTCTGTAGGGCTCATATGGCTCATAGGGTCAGTAGGGCTCATAGGGTCTGTAGGGCTCATAGGGTCTGTAGGGCTCATAGGGCTCATAGGGTCTGTAGGGCTCATATGGCTCATAGGGTCAGTAGGGCTCATAGGGTCAGTAGGGCTCATAGGGTCTGTAGGGCTCATAGGGTTCATAGGGCTCATCGGGTCAGTAGGGCTCATAGCGTCAGTAGGGTCCAAGTAGGGTCTGAGCCATTAGCTCCGTTATCCACAATATTAGACTTAAAAAGAATCATCCAACGATCATACACTGTTTACCAGGGGGCAGGTCTACCGACGTTAAGGCTAATCTGAAAAGGGTTCTGGTTAAAGCTTAAACTGCCGAGTAAAGAGAGTATAGGGATATTGTTATCCACGTCGGCACCAACGACGTTAGGACGAAACAACACTTATTTAACAAGATTGAGCAAGATGGCGCCGATAGAGATGGTATCCTCGCTTCGAGTCCTAAGGAAACTATTCAGTATTTCTTTTTATGTATTAATTGTTACATTGTCAGATAATCTTAAGTGTTATTACATACAGACAGGAATAACTATTGGATATAAGAGCGACGTCAACTTACTAGGAATACGTCTTTCCCGAAGCGGATACTTTGTTCGCTCCACCACCCAGGACAATGATTCTCAGAGGCCGACCCAAAACAACGTTGCCGCAGAAGAGATTATAACAAAACAACGTCTTCCAGAGAAACATCAGCGATTGTAACATTCTCAGTTTCACGGAAACATGGCTCTCTCGGGATATGTTGTCGGAGTCGGTACAGCCGCCGGGTTTCTTCATGCGTTGTGCCAACAGGAATAAACATCTCTCTGGGAAGAAGAAGGGCGGGGGGTGTATGCTTCATGATTAACAACTCTTGTTGTAATCATAACAACAAACAGGAACTTTTGTTCACCTGTCTTAGAATTCCTTACAATCAAATGCCGACCATATTATCTCCCAAGAGAACTTTCCTCTGTTATCGTCACAGCCGTGTATATCCCCCCACAAGCAGACACAACGACGGCCCTCAAGGAACTTCACTGGACTCTATGTAAACTGGAAACCATATATCCTGAGGCTGCATTTATTGGAGCTGGGGATTTTAACAAAGCAAATTTGAGAACAAGGCTACCTAAATTCTATCAGCATATTAATTGTAGCACACGCGCGGGTAATACACTGGATCCCTGCTTCTCTAACTTCTGCGATGCATAGAAGGCCCTCCCCTCCCTTCGGCAAAACCAACCATGACTCCATTTTGCTCCTACCGTCCTATAGGCAGAAGCTCATACAGGATGTACCCACGACAAGAACCATTCAATGCTGGTCTGACCAATCGGAATCCACGTTTCAAGATTGTTTTGATCACGAGGACTGGGAAATGTTCCGGGAAGCCTCAGAGAACAACCTCGGGAGGCTGAATAAATGTGGATTGTCACCTAAAACCCTCACAAACTTTTCCAGATGCACAATTGAAAGCATCCAATCGGGCTGTATCACTGCCTGGTACAGCAACTGCACCGCCCACACCTGCAAGGCTCTCCAGATGGTGGTGCGGTCTGCAAAACGCATCACCGGGGGCAAACTACCTACCCTCCAGGACACCTACAGCACCCGATGTCACAGGAAGGCCAAAAATATCATCAAGGACAACAACCACCCGAGCCACTGCCTATTCACCCCGCTATCATCCGGAAGGCGAGGTCAGTACAGGTGCATCAAAGCAGGGACCGAGAGACTGAAAAACAGCTTCTATCTCAAATCCATCAGACTGTTAAACAGCCATTACTAACATTGAGTGGCTGATGCTTACATACAGACTTGAGTCATTGGCCACTTTAATTAAATGGATCACAAGTCACTTTAAATAATACTAATTTAATAATGTTTACATGCGTATCTTACATTACACCTCATATGTAAATAGTGTATTTTACTCCATCTATTGCATCTTGCCAATGCCGGTTGGTCATCCATATATTTTTATGTACATATTCTTATTCCATCCCTTTAGATTTGTGTGTTTTAGGTAGTTGTTGTGGAATTGTTAGATTACTTGTTAGATATTAATTATACTGGTCGGAACTAGAAGCACAAGCATTTCGCTACACACACATTAACATCTGCTAACCATGTGTATGTGACCAATACATTTTGATTTGATTTGAGGTCACCAAGCGCAGCATAGCTTCAGCCTGTAAATTATCAAGAACGATATGTCGGCATCGAGTAATTGTCTCTAGCCCCCTCCCAGTTCAGGGTAGTCTTGAGCTCCACAGTAGAGTCTCACAACTCAATCGCTGGTTGAAAAAAAATTCTGCCGCTCCCAAAATATAGAATTTGTAGATAATTGGCCCTCTTTCTGGGACTCCCACACAAACAGGAACAAGCCTGGCCTGCTGAGGAGTGATGGACTCCATCCTAGCTGGAGGGGTGCTCTCATCTTATCTATGAACATAGACAGGGCTCTAACTCCTCTAGCTCCACAATGACAAAGGGTGCAGGCCAGCCAGCAGGCTGTTATCCAGCCTGCCAGCTTAGTGGAGTCTGCCAGTCAGCTAGAGATAGTCAGCTATCCCCATTGAGGGGACGTATGCTCCGAGCATGTGCTGACCAACTGGCAGGTGTCTTCACTGACATTTTGAACATCTCCCTGATTGAGTCTGTAATACCAACATGCTTCAAGCAGACCACTATAGTCCCTGTGCCCTAGAGCACTATAGTATTCTGCCTAAATGACTACAGACCTATAGCACTCACGTCCATTGCCATGAAGTGCTTTGAAAGGCTGGTAATGGCTCACATTAACACCATTATCCCAGAAACCCTAAACTCACTCCAATTTGCATACCGCTCAAATAGATCCACAGATGATGCAATCTCTATTGCACTCCAAACTGCCCTTTCCCACTGGGACAAAAGGAAAAACTATGTGAGAATGCTATTAATTAACGACAGCTCAGCATTCAACACCATAGTGCCCTCAAAGCTCATCACTAAGCTAAGAATCCTGGGACTAAACACCTCCCTCTGCAACTGGATCCTGGACTTCCTGACGGGCTGCCCGCAGGTGGTGAGGGTAGGTAGTAACACATCTGCCACGCTGATCCTCAACACTGGAGTCCCTCAGGGGTGCGTGCTCAGTCCCCTCCTGTGTTCCCTGTTCACCGGTTCACCCACGACTGCATGGCCAGGCATGACTTCAAAACCATCATTAAGTTTGCAGATGACACAACAGTGGTAGGCCTAATGCTCTCCATCCAACCTCACTGAGCTCGAGCTGTTTTGCAAGGAGGAATGGGAAAAAAATTCAGTCTCTCGATGTGCAAAACTGATAGAGACATACCACAAGCGACTTACAGCTGTAATCGCAGCAAAAGGTGGCACTACAAAGTATTAACTTAAGGGGGCTGAATAATTTTGCACGCCCAATTTTTCAGTTTTTGATTAGTTAAAAAAGTTTGAAATATCCAATAAATGTCGTTCCACTTCATGATTGTGTCCCACTTGTTGTTGATTCTTCACAAAAATATACAGTTTTATATCTTTATGTTTGAAGCCTGAAATGTGGCAAAAGGTCGCAAAGTTCAAGGGGGCCGAATACTTTCGCAAGGCACTGTATATTATCGATTATATATTTTAAAAACCACCTGAGAATTGATTATAAAAAACAAAAGGAACATTTATTGTGTAACTGGGAGTCTTGTGAGTGAAAACATCCGAAGATCATCAAAGGTAAGCGATTAATTTGATTGCTTTTCTGATTTTCGTGACCAAGCTACTTTGATGCTAGGTGTTCATAATGTTTTGTCGAGTGATCGATAAACTTACACAAACGCTTGGATTGCTTTCGCTGTAAAACATATTTTCAAAATCTGAGACGACAGGTGGATTAACAAAAGGTTAAGATGTGTTTTGCAATATTGCACTTGTGATTTCAAGAATATACAGTCGGGCAAAGTTCTCCCACTTAAAAAGATGAGAGAGGCCTGTCATTTTCATCATAGGTTCACTTCAACTATGACAGACAAAATGAGAAAATAAATCCAGAAAATCACATTATAGGATTTTTTATGAATTTATTTTCAAATTATGGTGGAAAATAAGTATTTGGTCACCTACAAACAAGCAAGATTTCTGGCTCTCACAGACCTGTCTTGAAGAAAAAGAACGCACACCTATTTAGGCGAGGTGCTGGCTAGCGGAGTAGAACACCTATTAAGGCGAGGTGCTGACTAGCGGAGTAGAAAACCTATTAAGGCGAGGTGCTGGCTAGCGGAGTAGAACACCTATTTAGGCGAGGTGCTGGCTAGCGGTGTAGAACACCTATTAAGGCGAGGTGCTGGCTAGCGGAGTAGAACACCTATTAAGACGAGGTGCTGGCTAGCGGAGTAGAACACCTATTAAGGCGAGGTGCTGGCTAGCGGAGTAGAACACCTATTAAGACGAGGTGCTGGCTAGCGGAGTAGAACACCTATTTAGGCGAAGTGCTGGCTAGCGGAGTAGAACACCTATTAAGGCGAGGTGCTGGCTAGCGGAGTAGAACACCTATTAAGACGAGGTGCTGGCTAGCGGAGTAGAACACCTATTAAGGCGAGGTGCTGGCTAGCGGAGTAGAACACCTATTAAGACGAGGTGCTGGCTAGCGGAGTAGAACACCTATTAAGGCGAGGTGCTGACTAGCGGAGTAGAAAACCTATTAAGGCGAGGTGCTGGCTAGCGGAGTAGAACACCTATTTAGGCGAGGTGCTGGCTAGCGGTGTAGAACACCTATTAAGGCGAGGTGCTGGCTAGCGGAGTAGAACACCTATTAAGACGAGGTGCTGGCTAGCGGAGTAGAACACCTATTAAGGCGAGGTGCTGGCTAGCGGAGTAGAACACCTATTAAGACGAGGTGCTGGCTAGCGGAGTAGAACACCTATTTAGGCGAAGTGCTGGCTAGCGGAGTAGAACACCTATTAAGGCGAGGTGCTGGCTAGCGGAGTAGAACACCTATTAAGACGAGGTGCTGGCTAGCGGAGTAGAACACCTATTAAGGCGAGGTGCTGGCTAGCGGAGTAGAACACCTATTAAGACGAGGTGCTGGCTAGCGGAGTAGAACACCTATTAAGACGAGGTGCTGGCTAGCGGAGTAGAACACCTATTTAGGCGAGGTGCTGGCTAGCGGAGTAGAACACCTATTAAGACGAGGTGCTGGCTAGCGGAGTAGAACACCTATTTAGGCGAGGTGCTGGCTAGCGGAGTAGAACACCTATTAAGACGAGGTACTGGCTAGCGGAGTAGAACACCTATTTAGGCGAGGTGCTGGCTAGCGGAGTAGAACACCTATTAAGGCGAGGTGCTGGCTAGCGGAGTAGAACACCTATTTAGGCGAGGTGCTGGCTAGTGGAGTAGAACACCTATTAAGACGAGGTGCTGGCTAGAGGTGCTGGCTAGAGGTGCTGGCTAGCGGAGTAGAACACCTATTAAGACGAGGTGCTGGCTAGAGGTGCTGGCTAGAGGTGCTGGCTAGCGGAGTAGAACACCTATTAAGACGAGGTGCTGGCTAGAGGTGCTGGCTAGCGGAGTAGAACACCTATTAAGACGAGGTGCTGGCTAGAGGTGCTGGCTAGAGGTGCTGGCTAGAGGTGCTGGCTAGAGGTGCTGGCTAGCGGAGTAGAACACTTGAAAATAAAAGAGAGCCGCACACTCTAGGAGCTCAGATGCAAAAATGTAATTACCAACGTTTCAACAGCCAAGCTGTCTTCATCAGGGTATAATCACAAACACTGCGGGATGACTCGTTTATATAGTGTCAAAAGACACAGGTGTCTGTAATCATGGCCAAAA
Source organism: Oncorhynchus kisutch (assembly GCF_002021735.2). Classification (NCBI taxonomy): domain Eukaryota; kingdom Metazoa; phylum Chordata; class Actinopteri; order Salmoniformes; family Salmonidae; genus Oncorhynchus; species Oncorhynchus kisutch. Next base: position 93,865,352 of record NC_034188.2, on the reverse strand, counting down.
GTGGCCTGATATCATTGGTTAATTATCAAATATTGAAATGTCATACAAAGAACAGCATACAAACAACAAATGGATAGCATACGATCATAGATTAATTTGACGACACCAGCTTGCAAACAATTACAATGGCAAAGTCACAATAATCACAAGAATGTCTTCAGATCAAAGTCTACGTTGAGACCGAAGGGAGCAAGGGTCTTTAAATTAAAGATCCAGCCAGCCTCTCGTTTTAACAATAAATTATCAAGGTCACCCCATCTCCTAGGGAGGGTGACATGTTCGATGTCAATATAACGCAGAGATGAAATCGAGTGGCCTGTCTCCAAGAAGTGGGCCCCAACTGGATAAGTAAAGTTTTTACACCTAAAAGTGCTACGATGCTCTGAGATACGTAGTTTTAATTTGCGCTTTGTTTTACCTACATCATTTTTACCACAAGGAAATGTTATATGATAAATAGTGGAGCACGTAATAACACCTTTTATTGGGAACAATTTCCCTGTTTGTGGGTGTTTGAGGGATATACATTTATAAGTGCCGTTGCATTGAGCACAGCCATTACATTTGTAATTTCCATCCAGTAGATGGTGCAAATAGACGTTGTTCAATATCTTGGGGTGGTAAATCAGAGTGTACCAATTGGTCTCTGAGATTTCTGCCCCGCGAGAATACGACCAAGGGAAGGTCAGAAAACACATTACCGAGACGATCATCGGATTTTAGGATGTGCCAATGTTTGTGAACAAATCCCTTAATTTGTTCAGAGCACTTTGAATAGCGGGTAGTTAGAACACAAAAATGCGTCTTTTTATTTTTTTTTTTGAGAGGGACCTTGACCTTTTTCAAGGTCAGTCTCGTTTTGTTTTGAATTTTCTCAATGGCAATATTAATCTGATCATTCTTGTAGTCCCTCTCCTTGAACGTTCGTTGCGTCTCAGCCATATTTCTGTCTAAATCTGATTGTTTTTTGCAAATTCTTTTGATTCAACAGAATTGGCTATAGGGCAAACTATTTTTCAAGGGAAGTGGGTGACAACTATCAGCCGTCAACAAACTGTTACGATCAGTAGGCTCCCTGTAAAGATCAGTGTATAGAACATTATCTTCACACAAGATCAGAAGATCAAGGAAACTGATTTGACGTGTATCAGATTGCATAGTAAATCTCAGATGCTCAGAACAGGAGTTAAGAAAAGCATGGAATGCCTGGAGCTGTTTGGCATCACCATAGAACAAAAATATCATCAATATACCGTTTCCAAATAATGATGTGAGGCAAAAAAACATTTTTGAGAGGATTGAAAATAGACTGTTTCTCCATGTAACCCACATACAAATCTCACAGACCTGTAACTTCTTCTTTACTCTGTATTAATGGCACCTGTTTGAACTTGTTATCAGTATAAAAGACACCTGTCCACAACCTCAAACAGTCACACTCCAAACTCCACTATGGCCAAGACCAAAGAGCTGTCAAAGGACACCAGAAACGAAGATCACGCAAGATCTCACCCCCCCCCCCCCCCCCCCCCATAAATACTACCTCCATTAGCCCGACTAACCGATGCCCCACATTGACTCTGTACCGGTACCACCTGCTGCTACTGTTATTTTCACAATCATTTTTCTGTTTTCTTTTTCTTTTCTTTCCTTAACGATTGTTTACCTTATACCTATTTTTTTACTTAAAATTGCACTGTTGGTTAGGGCATTTCACTGTAAGGTTGTTATATTCGGCGCACGTGACAAATAATAAACTTTGATTTGAGACCATGTCTCTAGGCTGGGCAAAACTAACATGGCAGTGTACGCCTTAGAAATAAATAAAGATCTCCTCCATTCCTGTCATTATTCTCAGAGCTTGTGATATCTCACTTCTCAAAATAGGGCTACTTAATGATAGATCCCTCACTACCAAGTTAGTTATAGTTAATGAACTAATCACTGATCATAACGTTTATGTGATTGGCCTGACTGAAACATGGCTTAAGCCTGATGAATTTACTGTGTTAAATGAGGCCTCTCCTCCTGGTTACACTAGTGACCATATCCACTGTGCATCCCGAAATGTCGGAGGTGTTGCTAACAGTTACGACACATTTCAATTTATAAATAAACATTTTGAACACTGCGTTTTTGTCTTTTGAGCTTCTAGTCATGAAATCTATGCAGCCTACTCAATCACTTTTTATAGCTACTATTTACAGGCCTCCTGGGCCGAATACAGAGTTCCACACTGATTTCCCTGAATTCCTATCGGACCTTGTATTCATAGCAGATAATAATCACATTTTTGGTGACTTCAATATTCACATGGAAAAGTCCACAGACCGACTCCAAAAGGCTTTCGGAGCCATCATCAACTCAGTGGGTTTGGTCCAACATGTCTCCAGATCAATGCATTGCCACAGTCATATCCTGGATCTAGTTTTGTCCCGTGGAATAAATATTATCGGTCTATATGTTTTTCGGACCACCATCTTACTATCGGACCACCATCTTATTATGTTTGCAATTGAAACAAAAAATCTGCTCAGACCAAACCAAGTATTATCAGAAGCCATGTAATAAATTCTTGAACACCCCAAAGATTCCTGGATGCCCTTCCATACTCCCTCCACCTACCCAAGGACATCAGAGAACAAAACTCAGTTAACCACTTAACTGAGGATCTAAATTTAACCTTGTAACACCCTAGAGAGAAGATGGCTTTCACTTCAGCGATGAATTTATTAACTTCGAGAAGAAAAGATCATGGTCATTAGAAAGCAAATTACGGACTCCTGATTGAATCTAAGTATTTCTTCAGTTGTCCTGAGTCTTCACAGAACTTCCAGGTTCCAGGAATAAAGGAAACGCTCAAAATGTTTTCATCTGCACACCTATCACTCCAGTGTTAATTTGCTAAATTGTACTTTCTAGGCTACTATGGCCTATTTATTGCCTTACCTCCTTATGCCATTTGCACACACTGTATATAGACTTTTTCTATTGTGTTATTGACAGTACGTTTGTTTATTCCATGTGTAACATGTGTTGTTGTTTGTGTCGCACTGCTTTGCTTTATCTTGACCAGGTCACAGTTATAAATGACAACTTGTTCTCAACTGGCCTACCTACTACTACTATATATATATCTATATATATATCTATATATATATATATATATATATATATATATATATATATATATATATCTATATATATATATATATATATAGATATATAGATATATATATATAGATATATATATATATACTCTGAGTCTTGGAGAAATATGCAGATTCAAAGAGGAGTCCGTAATTTGCTTTCTAATATATATATTTTTTAGAAAGGAAATTACGGACTCCTCTTTGAATCTGCATATTTCTCCAAGACTCAGAGTATACACATAACTGCCAGGATGTAAGATCAATGGAGACATTCAAGTTTTTTAATCCTGTATCTCTTCACACATTCACGAAAATAGTAAATGGCTTCCAGCTGCCTACTGGACCCTATTCCAACTAAACTACTGACAAAGCTACTTCCTGTGCTTGGCCCTCCTATGTTGAACACAATAAATGGCTCCCTGTCCTCCGGATGTGTACCAAACTCACTAAAAGTGACCATAATAAAGCCTCTCCTGAAAAAAGCCAAACCTTGAACAGGCAATTATAAAAGACAATCGGCCTATATTGAATCTCTCATTCCTCAAAAAATGAACAAATTAAAAGCTGCAACTTCCTGAAGACAAATAATGTATATGAAAAGCTTCAGTCTGGATTTAGACCCCATCATAGGACAGAGACTGCGCTCGTGAAGGTTGTAAATGACCTTTTAATGGCGTCAGACCAAGGCTCTGCATCTGTCCTCGTGCTCTTAGACCTTAGTGCCGCTTTTTGACACCATCGATCACCACATTATTTTGGAGAGATTGGAAACCCAATGGAAACCCATTGGTCTACACAGACAGGTTGTCTGTGTATTGTTTTCACTATATATTTCACCTCTTGGGGATGTCATTCGAAAACATAATGTTAACTTTCACTGCTATGAGGATGACACAGAGCTGTACATTTCAATGAAACATGGTGAAGCCCCAAAATTGCCCTCACTGGAAGCCTCTGTTTCAGACATAAGGAAGTGTATGGCTGCAAGCATTCTACTTTTAAACTCGAACAAAACAGAGATGCTTGTTCTAGGTCCCAAGAAACAAAGAGATCTTCTGTTGAATCTGACAATTAATATTGATGGTTGTACAGTTGTCTCAAATAAAACTGTGAAGGACCTCTGTGTTACTCTGGACCCTGATCTCTCTTTTGACAAACATATCAAGACTGTTTCAAAGGACAGCTTTTTTCCATCTGCGTAACATTGCAAAGATCAGAAATGTTCTCTCCAACATTTATGCAGAAAAAGTAATCCATGCTTTTGTCACTTCTAGGTTACACTACTACTGCAATGCTCTACTTTCCGGTTACCCGGATAAAGCACTAAATAAACTTCAGTTAGTGCTAAATACGGCTGCTAGAATCCTGACTAGAACCAGAAAATGTGATCATATTTCTCCAGTGCTAGCCTCCCTACACTGGCTTCCTGTCAAGGCAAGGGCTGATTTCAAGGTTTTACTGCTAACCTACAAAGCATTACATGGGCTTGCTCCTACCTATCTTTCCGATTTGTTCCAGCCGTAGATACCTACACGTATGCAGGACACTGGAGAAATACTCCAGATATAACAGACTGACCCTAGCCCCCGACACATAAACTACTGCAGCATAAATACTGGAGGCTGAGACAGGAGGGGTGAGGAGAAACTGTGGCCCCACTGTAGCCTTGGAGATCTGCTGTTGGATCTGACAACTAATCTTAAAGGTTATACAGTCATCTCAAATAGAAATGTGAAGGACCTCAGCGTTACTCTGGACCCTGATCTCTCTTTTGACAAACATGTCAATAATATTGCAAGGGCAGCTTTGTAAAATTGCAAAAATCTGAAACTTAAAGAAATTGATGCAGAAAAGCTCATCCATGCTTTCGTCTCGTCCAGATTAGACTACTGCAATGTTCTACTTACCGGCTACCCACATACAGCACTAAATAAACTTCAGTTAGTGCTAAACACGGCTGCTAAACTCTTGACTAGAATCCAGTCAAGCTTCCTGTTAGGGCAAGGTTTTACAGCTGACCTACAAAGCATTACATTCTCAGCATTACTTTCTCATACCCATCTCTCCGATTTGGTCCTGCAGTACATACCTACACGTACACCATGGTCACAAGACACAGGCCTTTTTATTGCCCCTAGAATTTCTAAGCAAACAGCTGGAGGCAAGGGCTTTCTATAGAGCTCCATGTTTATGGAATGGTCTATCTATCCATGTGAGAGATGCAGACTCGGTCTCAACCTTTAAGTCTTTACTGAAGACTCTTCAGTAGGTCTTATGATTGAGTGTAGTCTAGCCCAGGGGTGCGAAGGTGAACGGCAAGGCACTGGAGCAACGAACCACCCTTGCTGTCTCTGCCTGGCCGGCTCCTTTCTCTCCACTGGGATTCTCTGCCTCTAACCCTATTACGGGGACTGAGTCACTGGCTTACTAGTGCTCTTCCATGCTGTCCCTAGGAGGGGTGAGTCACTTGAGTGAGTTGAGTGGTGTGGGAGCTGTGCTTTGTCAAAATGCCGGGCAGCTACGGTCAGTCTATTTCATCTGGTGTAATTCTCCTGTCTTATCTGGTCCTGTGTAAATTTAAGTATGATCCCTCTATTTCTCTCTCTCTCTCCATCTCTCCCCCTCCTCCCGGAGGAACTGAGCCCTAGGACAATGCCTCAGGACTACCTGGCCTGATGACTCCTGGTTGTTTCCAGTCCACCTGGTCATGCTGCTGCAGGAACCCTGACCTGTTCACCAGATGTGCTACCTTGTCTCGGACATGGTGTCTTCAATTCTCTCTCTCTATTGCTCTCTCTCTCTACCACACCTGCTCTCTCGACCTCTGATTGCTCAGCTATGAAAAACCAACTGACATTTACTTCTGAGGTACTGACCTGTTTCACCCTCTACCACTGTGACTATTATTTGACCCTGCTGGTCATCTATGAACAATTGAAAATCTTGAAGAACGATCTGGCCTTAATGGCCATGTCCTCTTATAATCTCCACCCCTCGCAGCCAAAAGAGGACTGGCCACCAGGTTCCTATCTTTCTAGGGAGTTTTTCCTAGCCACCGTGCTTCTACATCAGCATTTCTTGCTGTTTGGGGTTTTAGCCTGGGTTACTGTACAGCACTTTGTGACATCTGCTGATGTATAAAGGGCTTTATAAATAAATGTGATTGATAAACACAATGTGCTACAGTAGGTTTGAGGTTGGGGAAAAACTAAACTAAAGCAAGAACACAAAATATTCACACAATAGTTAAAACCCTTAAGGACCTTACAGTATAGCTGCAGAAACAACACCAAATGTGTCTATGCAAAGTGTTCATGCTTGCCATCAAAGAGCGTGACATTTACAAGTAATTTATTTCATTACGGCTTGGAAGTTACAGGGATTCAGCTGGGACTTTGTGGCATTTTGATTTAATTACTGTCTGTTTAGTGTTTCATTTGCAGACATTGATATAATCCTGTTACCAAAGAGGTTACGAGAAAAAATATAGAAAATCTGGAAATGATATGCCTTGTCAATTAAAAAAAGTTCATGGTGGAGGCTGATATCAGTTGATGCCCTTCTAAGTGATTGTTTCTGTGTATAGATAAACTGCTGATGGTATTGTGTCATAGGAGCATAGATAGGAGGGTCATTTCAAGGAAGCAGTGATGTAGTGGTATGAAAAACGTGTGTAAACGCTGTTCCTGCTTCCCTGTTCGTGAATAAAGTTCCCTATATTTATAATGCATTCCTGGATAGGTGGGTAAACGCTTGAGTAATATGATAATAGTTATATAAGAAAGGTGTTTAAACTGAATTCACATGTGCTTACCCTCCACTGCACCGCTAAGGGAAGGTGTGTTTACCCTCCACTACACCGCGAAGGGAACTGACTGTGTCAACTGGGGTGTCCTGCACGCCACAAGACTGTGTTAGTCCACTGTGGTAGAGCCTAGGTCAGGACAACTCTGGTCCTGGAGGGTTTGCATTTATTATGGATCCCCATTAGTACCTGCCAAGGCAGCAGGTGTTAGGTGAACAATAGGTAGGTAAAGAAATAAATAAAACAACAGTAAAAAGACAGGCCATATACAGTAGAGGCTATAAAAGTAGCAAGGATACATAAAAACACTGGTTAGCCAGGTCGATTGAGGTAGTATGTACATGTAGGTATGGTTAAAGTGACTATGCATATATGATGAACAGAGAGTAGCAGTAGCATAAAAGAGGGGTTGGCGGGTGGTGGGACACAATGCAGATAGCCCGGTTAGCCAATGTGCGGGAGCACTGGTTGGTCGGGCCAATTGAGGTAGTATGTACATGAATGTGTAGTTATAGTGACTGTGCGTATATGATAAACAGAGAGTAGCAGCAGCATAAAAAGAGGGGTTGTGGGGGGGTTCACAATGCAAATAGCCATTTGATTACCTGTTCAGGAGTCTTATGGCTTGGGGGTAAAAACTGTTAAGCCTTTTGGTCCTAGACTTGGCTCTCCGGTTCCGCTTGCCATGCAGTAGTAGAGAGAACAGTCGATGACTGGGGAGGCTGGGGTCTTTGACAATTTTTAGGGCCTTCCTCTGACACCGTCTGGTGTAGAGGTCCTGGATGGCAGGCAGCTTAGCCCCAGTAATGTACTGGGTCGTACGCACTACCCTTTGTAATGTCTTGCGGTCAGAGGCCGAGCAACTGCCGTACCAGGCAGTGATGCAACCAGTCAGTATGCTCTCAATGTTGCAGCTATAGATCCTTTTGAGGATCTCAGGACCCATGCCAAATCTTTTTAGTTTCCTGGGGGGGGAATAGGCTTTGTCGTGCCCTCCTCACTACTGTCTTGGTGTGTTTGGACCATTCTAGTTTGTTGTTGATGTGGACACCAAGGAACTTGAAGTTCCCAACCTGCTCCGTGTCTATGAGAATGGGGGCGTGCTCGGTCCTCCTTTTCCTGTAGTCCACAATCATCTCCTTAGTTTCGGTTACAGTGAGGGATAGGTTGTTATTCTGGCACCACCCGGCCAGGTCTCTGACCTCCTCCATATAGGCTGTCTCGTCGTTGTCGGTGATCAGGCCTACCACTGTTGTATTGTCAGCAAACTTAATGATGGTGTTGGAGTCATGCCTGGCCATGCAGTCGTAGGTGAATAGGGAGTACAGGAGGGGACTGAGCACGCACCCCTGGGGAGTTCCAGTGTTTAGGATCAGCGTGGCAGATGTGTTGCTACCTACCCTCACCACCTGCGGGCGGCCCGTCAGGAAGTCCAGGATCCAGTTGCAGAAGGATGTGTTTAATGTGTTTAGTCCCAGGGTCCTTAGCTTAGTGATGAGCTTTGAGGGTACTATGGTGTTGAACGCTGAGCTGTAGTCAATGAACAGCATTCTCACATAAGTGTTCCTTTTGTCCAGGTGGGAAAGGGCAGTGTGGAGTGCAAAAGAGATTGCATCATCTGTGGATCTGTTAGGTTGGTATGCAAATTGGTTTTCTGGGATAATGGGGTTTATGTGAGCCATTTCCAACCTTTCAAAGCAGTTCATGGCTATGGACGTGAGTGCTACAGGTCTGTAGTCATTTAGGCAGGTTGCCTTTGTGTTCTTGGCACAGGGACTATGGTGGTCTGCTTGACACATGTTGGTATTACAGACTCAATCGGGGACATGTTGAAAATGTCAGTGAAGACACCTGCCAGTTCGTCAGCACATGCCTGGAGCACATGTCCTGGTAATCCGTCTGTCCCTGCAGCCTATATTGACCTGTTTACTCACATCGGCTACGGAGAGCGTGATCACACAGTCGTCCGGAACAGCTGATGCTCTCATGCATGCCTCAGTGTTGCTTGCCTCGATGCGAGCATATAAGTGATTTAGCTCGTCTGGTAGGCTCGTATCACCGGGCAGCTCACGGCTATGCTTCCCTTTGTAGTCTGTAATAGTTTGCAAGCCCTGCTACATCCGACGAGCATCGGAGCCGGTGTAGTACGATTCGATCTTAGTCCTGTATTGACACTTTGCCTGTTTGATGGTTCATCGCAGGGCATCGCAGGATTTCTTATAAGCTTCCGGGTTAGAGTCCCGCACCTTGAAAACGACAGCTCTTACCTTTAGCTCAGTGCAAATGTTGCCTTTAATCCATGGCTTCTGGTTGGGGTATGTACGTACGGTCACTGTGGGGACGACGTCCTCAATGCACTTATTGATGAAGCCAGTGACTGATGTGGTGTATTCCTCAATGCCACCGGAGGAATTCCGGAACATGTTCCAGTCTGTAATAGCAAAACAGTCCTGTAGTTTAGCATCTGCTTCATCTGACCACTTTTTAATAGACCAAGTCACTGGTGCTTCCTGATTTCTGCTTGTAAGCAGGTGTTATGTTATGTGGGGAGATCTCATGGGGATTGGTGTAGCTATGTTATGTGGGGAGATCTCATGGGGATTGGTGTAGCTATGCTTAGCTCAGTGGGATTGGTGTAGCTATGTTATGTGGGGAGATCTACGGGGGATTGGTGTAGCTATGATGTGGGGAGATCTCTTGGGGATTGGTGTAGCTATGCTTAGCTCAGTGGGATTGGTGTAGCTATGCTTAACTCAGGGGGATTGGTGTAGCTATGCTTGGCTCAGGGGGATTGGTGTAGCTATGCTTGGCTCAGGGGGATTGGTGTAGCTATGCTTGGCTCAGGGGTCAGACCATGCAAAATGGTTTCATTTCCATGTACTCTAATTTACTTGGACTGATTTATCTAATTTCTCTACTGTCTTTTTAATTTTCTTTAGGCACAAGTGTCTGTTATACTGTAAGCTACAGACGTTCAGTGGGGTAGGCTCCTACAAGGCTACTACCAGGATATAATACAGTTATTTGAGTCCGTGGACTCATATTTCAGAGGATGAATGAATGAATTCAGATATTTAAATGACCTCATGGTGTCGTCATCGATTAGATTTACAACAAAAAATGTATTCCCTGTATTCTAGCCTGTGTCTGAGGAGTTCCAGAATGGGGAGGGCTTTGGCTACATCGTGGCGTTCAGAGCCAATGGGACGCGAGGATGGAAGGAGAAGATGGTGACATCAGCAGATTCCACTATGTACAAGTACAGAGATGAGACCTTCCCTCCCCTCACCCCCTTCGAAGTGAAGGTGGGAGTGTACAACAACAAGGGAGACGGACCCTTCAGTGGTGTGGTCACTGTGTACTCTGCAGAGGGGGGTGAGTTATTGCACTCGCACATCAAATCAAATCAAATGTATTTATATAGCCCTTCTTACGTCAGCTGATGTCTCAAAGTGCTGTACAGAAACCCAGCCTAAAACCCCAAACAGCAAGCAATGCAGGTATAGAAGCACGGTGGCTAGGAAGAAACCTATAGAGGAACCAGGCTCTGAGGGGTGGCCAGTACTCTTCTGGCTGTGCCGGGTGGAAATTATAACAGAACATGGCCAAGATGTTCAAATGTTCATAAATGACCAGCATGGTCAAATAATAGTAATCACAGTGGTTGTCGAGGGTGCAACAGGTCAGCACGGCTAGGTGGACTGGGGACAGCAAGGAATCATCATGCCAGGTAGTCCTGAGGCATGGTCCTAGAGCTCAGGTCCTCCGAGAGAGAGAGAGAGAGAAAGAGAGAGAGAGAGAAAGAAAGAATTAGAGAGAGCATACTTAAATTCACACAGGACACCGGATAGGACAGGAGAAATACTCCAGATATAACAGACTGACCCTAGCCCCCCGACACATAAACTACTGCAGCATAAATACTGGAGGCTGAGACAGGAGGGGTCAGGACATCTAAGGACTTCTTTGCAGGGGTTGGGAAAGTCAAAATTATTCAAAGGGAAGTCGCTCCTTCAAGTCGCCTTACAAATTATATCATTTCTGAAGTCACGTTGCTGACGAAAGCCGAGATGCTGCAACATTAGTACAAAAGGTGTGAGTTCTACTGTAACGTCCTCAGTTCTACTGTCACGTCCACAGTTCTACTGTCACGTCCTCAGTTCTACTGTCACGTTCTCAGCTCTACTGTCACGTCCTCAATTCTACTGTCAGTTCTACTGTCAGTTCTAATGTCACGTCCTCAGTTCTACTAGTTCTCACAAGTAAAAAGCAAAGGCAAAACATCACATCTTAGTTCTCGGTCCAGGGGCCCCCTGGTTTCAGGTTTTGTTTTTTGCCCAAGCACAACACAGCTGATTCAAGTAATAAATGCATGATGATGAGTTTGTTATTTGAATTAGCTGTGTAGAGCTAGGGCAAAAACTAAACGTGCACCCAGGGTGGGCCCCAGGACCGAGGGGTCGGGGCCCCAGGACCGAGTTTAGAAAACCCTGCTCTAGAGCAGGTCTGTCGAACTCATTTTTCCCCGTGGGCCGCATTCGGTATTCAACGAGGTCCAGAGGGAGACACTGAAAATGTGTTATTTTTCCTCGCTGTATAAATCTGCCAAAAATAGTCCTCTAGTTATCATTTTGTGATTTTGTCTACTCCCTGACTGTCTAGCTTTCATTGATGTGATTATTAGCGAGCTGGAAACTGTTTTACTCAACCCACCAAATGTTTGACAGCCCTGGTCTAGTGGTTAATTTGTTGATGTTTAAAATGTTAGTCAAGAAGAAGTACCCTCTATACACTGACAATGTGTCCCTTTATGTAATCTATTTATCCTCTGATCTCCCCTGGGATTCAGATACTATTCACTGTACTGTATGACTAATCTACTATGAAAGTAATCATGAAAAAAACACTTGATGAAACATAACAACAATACTGATTAACTGTAGAGATCTACTGTTATCAATATGTACTGGTCTACTGTTAGCAATATGTACTGATATACTGTTATCAATATGTACTGGTATACTGTAGAGATCTACTGTTATCAATATGTACTGATATACTGTTATCAATATGTACTGGTATACTGTTATCAATATGTACTGGTATACTGTAGAGATCTACTGTTATCAATACGTACTGATATACTGTTATCAATATGTACTGGTATACTGTAGAGATCTACTTTTATCAATACGTACTGATATACTGTTATCAATATGTACTGGTCTACTGTTATCAATATGTACTGGTCTACTGTTATCAATATGTACTGATGTACTGTTATCTATATGTACTGGTCTACTGTTATCAATATGTACTGATATACTGTTATCAATATGTACTGGTATACTGTGGAGATCTACTGTTATCAATACGTACTGATATACTGTTATCAATACGTACTGATATACTGTTATCAATATGTACTGGTCTGCTGTTATCAATATGTACTGGTCTGCTGTTATCAATATGTACTGGTCTACTGTTATCAATATGTACTGGTCTACTGTTATCAATATGTACTGTTCTACTGTTATCAATATGTACTGATCTACTGTTATCAATATGTACTGATATACTGTTATCAATATGTACTGATATACTGTTATCAATATGTACTGATAGACTGTTATCAATATGTACTGATCTACTGTTATCAATATGTACTGATTGACTGTTATCAATATGTACTGATATACTGTTATCAATATGTACTGGTATACTGTTATCAATATGTACTGGTATACTGTTATCAATATGTACTGATATACTGTTATCAATATGTACTGGTATACTGTAGAGATCTACTGTTATCAATATGTACTGATCTACTGTTATCAATATGTACTGATAGACTGTAGAGATCTACTGTTATCAATGTGTACTGATAGACTGTTATCAATATGTACTGATTGACTGTTATCAATATGTACTGATAGACTGTTATTAATACGTGCTGATCTACTGTTATCAATATGTACTGATAGACTGTTATCAATATGTACTGATCTACTGTTATCAATATGTACTGATAGACTGTTATTAATACGTACTGATCTACTGTTATCAATATGTACCGATAGACTGTTATCAATATGTACTGGTCTACTGTTATCAATATGTACTGATAGACTGTTATCAATATGTACTGATCTACTGTTATCAATATGTACTGATAGACCGTTATCAATATGTACTGATAGACTGTTATCAATATGTACTGATCTACTGTTATCAATATGTACTGATAGACTGTTATCAATATGTACTGATATACTGTTATCAATATGTACTGTTCTACTGTTATCAATATGTACTGATCTACTGTTATCAATATGTACTGATAGACTGTTATCAATATGTACTGGTCTACTGTTATCAATGTGTACTGATAGACTGTTATCAATATGTACTGATATACTGTTATCAATATGTACTGTTCTACTGTTATCAATATGTACTGATCTACTGTTATCAATATGTATTGATAGACTGTAGAGATCTACTGTTATCAATATGTACTGATAGACTGTTATCAATATGTACTGATCTACTGTTATCAATATGTACTGATATACTGTAGAGATCTACTGTTATCAATATGTACTGATAGACTGTTATCAATATGTACTGGTCTACTGTTATCAATATGTACTGGTCTACTGTTATCAATATGTACTGATAGACTGTTATCAATATGTACTGTTCTACTGTTATCAATATGTACTGATATACTGTTATCAATATGTACTGTTATCAATATGTACTGATAGACTGTAGAGATCTACTGTTATCAATATGTACTGATAGGCTGTTATCAATATGTACTGATTGACTGTTATCAAAATGTACTGATTGACTGTTATCAATATGTACTGATTGACTGTTATCAATATGTACTGATAGACTGTAGAGATTTACTGTTATCAATATGTACTGATAGACTGTTATCAATATGTACTGATAGACTGTTATCAATATGTACTGGTCTCACTTGTTATCAATATGTACTGATTGACTGTTATCAATATGTACTGACAGACTGTTATCAATATGTACTGATAGACTGCTATCATTATGTACTGATAGACTGTTATCAATATGTACTGATCTACTGTTATCAATATGTACTGATAGACTGTTATTAATACGTACTGATCTACTGTTATCAATATGTACTGATAGACTGTTATTAATACGTACTGATCTACTGTTATCAATATGTACTGATAGACTGTTATCAATATGTACTGGTCTACTGTTATCAATATGTACTGATAGACTGTTATCAATATGTACTGATCTACTGTTATCAATATGTACTGATCTACTGTTATCAATATGTACTGATAGACCGTTATCAATATGTACTGATAGACTGTTATCAATATGTACTGATAGACTGTTATCAATATGTACTGATCTACTGTTATCAATATGTACTGATAGACTGTTATCAATATGTACTGATATACTGTTATCAATATGTACTGGTCTACTGTTATCAATGTGTACTGATAGACTGTTATCAATATGTACTGATATACTGTTATCAATATGTACTGTTCTACTGTTATCAACATGTACTGATCTACTGTTATCAATATGTACTGATAGACTGTAGAGATCTACTGTTATCAATATGTACTGATAGACTGTTATCAATATGTACTGATATACTGTAGAGATCTACTGTTATCAATATGTACTGATAGACTGTTATCAATATGTACTGGTCTACTGTTATCAATATGTACTGGTCTACTGTTATCAGTATGTACTGATAGACTGTTATCAATATGTACTGTTCTACTGTTATCAATATGTACTGATATACTGTTATCAATATGTACTGTTATCAATATGTACTGATAGACTGTAGAGATCTACTGTTATCAATATGTACTGATAGGCTGTTATCAATATGTACTGATTGACTGTTATCAATATGTACTGATTGACTGTTATCAATATGTACTGATTGACTGTTATCAATATGTACTGATAGACTGTAGAGATTTACTGTTATCAATATGTACTGATAGACTGTTATCAATATGTACTGATAGACTGTTATCAATATGTACTGGTCTCACTTGTTATCAATATGTACTGATAGACTGTTATCAATATGTACTGATCTACTGTTATCAATATGTACTGATAGACTGTTATTAATACGTACTGATCTACTGTTATCAATATGTACTGATAGACTGTTATCAATATGTACTGATAGACTGTTATTAATACGTACTGATCTACTGTTATCAATATGTACTGATAGACTGTTATCAATATGTACTGGTCTACTGTTATCAATATGTACTGATAGACTGTTATCAATATGTACTGATCTACTGTTATCAATATGTACTGATAGACCGTTATCAATATGTACTGATAGACTGTTATCAATATGTACTGATCTACTGTTATCAATATGTACTGATAGACTGTTATCAATATGTACTGATATACTGTTATCAATATGTACTGTTCTACTGTTATCAATATGTACTGATCTACTGTTATCAATATGTACTGATATACTGTTATCAATATGTACTGTTCTACTGTTATCAATATGTACTGATCTACTGTTATCAATATGTACTGATATACTGTAGAGATCTACTGTTATCAATATGTACTGATAGACTGTTATCAATATGTACTGATAGACTGTTATCAATATGTACTGATATACTGTTATCAATATGTACTGTTCTACTGTTATCAATATGTACTGATCTACTGTTATCAATATGTACTGATATACTGTAGAGATCTACTGTTATCAATATGTACTGATAGACTGTTATCAATATGTACTGATCTACTGTTATCAATATGTACTGATCTACTGTTATCAATATGTACTGTTCTACTGTTATCAATATGTACTGATCTACTGTTATCAATATGTACTGATATACTGTAGAGATCTACTGTTATCAATGTGTACTGATAGACTGTTATCAATATGTACTGATATACTGTTATCAATATGTACTGTTCTACTGTTATCAATATGTACTGATCTACTGTTATCAATATGTACTGATAGACTGTAGAGATCTACTGTTATCAATATGTACTGATAGACTGTTATCAATATGTACTGATCTACTGTTATCAATATGTACTGATATACTGTAGAGATCTACTGTTATCAATATGTACTGATGTACTGTTATCAATATGTACTGGTCTACTGTTATCAATATGTACTGGTCTACTGTTATCAATATGTACTGGTCTACTGTTATCAATATGTACTGGTCTACTGTTATCAATATGTACTGGTCTACTGTTATCAATATGTACTGGTCTACT
Organism: Oncorhynchus kisutch; assembly: GCF_002021735.2. NCBI lineage: Eukaryota > Metazoa > Chordata > Actinopteri > Salmoniformes > Salmonidae > Oncorhynchus > Oncorhynchus kisutch. The sequence goes on along the minus strand of NC_034188.2, from coordinate 93,849,056 downwards.
GTTATCAATATGTACTGTTCTACTGTTATCAATATGTACTGTTCTACTGTTATCAATATGTACTGTTCTACTGTTATCAATATGTACTGATATACTGTTATCAATATGTACTGATATACTGTTATCAATATGTACTGTTATCAATATGTACTGATATACTGTAGAGATCTACTGTTATCAATATGTACTGATAGGCTGTTATCAATATGTACTGATTGACTGTTATCAATATGTACTGATTGACTGTTATCAATATGTACTGATTGACTGTTATCAATATGTACTGATTGACTGTTATCAATATGTACTGATAGACTGTAGAGATTTACTGTTATCAATATGTACTGATAGACTGTTATCAATATGTACTGATAGACTGTTATCAATATGTACTGGTCTCACTTGTTATCAATATGTACTGATTGACTGTTATCAATATGTACTGACAGACTGTTATCAATATGTACTGATAGACTGCTATCATTATGTACTGATAGACTGTTATCAATATGTACTGATTGACTGTTATCAATATGTACTGATTGACTGTTATCAATATGTACTGATAGACTGTAGAGATTTACTGTTATCAATATGTACTGATCGACTGTTATCAATATGTACTGATCGACTGTTATCAATATGTACTGATAGACTGTAGAGATCTACTGTTATCAATATGTACTGTTATCAGTATGTACTGATGTACTGTTATCAATATGTACTGATAGACTGTTATCAATATGTACTGATTAACTGTAGAGATCTACTGTACATTACTCACTGTGCAATCAACACCGCATTATGCGGCTTTTCTACAAGACACACAGGAGGCAACTAGCAGCAGTTATAGTGTGACTGCATTTTGTGTGTCTGTGGGGTTTCTAAGGTTGATTGGAGTGTGTGTGTGTGTGTGTGTGTGTGTGTGTGTGTGTGTGTGTGTGTGTGTGTGTGTGTGTGTGTGTGTGTGTGTGTGTGTGTGTGTGTGTGTGTGTGTGTGTGTGTGTGTGTGTGTGTGTGTGTGTGTGTGTGTGTGTGTGTGTGATCCTCTACAGAGCCCAGAGAGGCCCCATCTGAGGTGAAAGCTTCCAGCATTTCCTCTTCGGAAATCAAAGTAACTTGGAGGCCACCCAACCCTGGCCCTGGGAGACCACGGGGATACGAGGTGTGTGTGTCCATTATACCATTTTTCATTAGATAAATATTAAATAAAACTAATAAATGTAAATACTAATAAAAGACAGGTTTTTAAAGAGACAATGTCTTCTTTTGTCAGGTGAGCTACAGGAAGGACAGTGAGCAGGAGGAGTCAGGGAACCGGAAGAAGACAGTGGGGAACGAGACGTCTATGGTGCTGACAGGCCTGGAGGGGAACAGTATGTACCTCATCACAGTCAGAGGCTTCAACAGTATCGGCCAGGGCCCTGCATCGACCGCTAGCACCGCCAAAACCAAGAAAGACCGTGAGTACACCGCTCATACAAACCTGAGCTGTATAGAGGGGGGGGGGGGTACAGTATGTACACTTTAATTAAGCAGCAAGGCACATGAATACAGTCACAGGTAAGAGGCAGTGCTGTATCATGAATAAGGTCACAGGTAAGAGGCAGTGCTGCATCATGAATACAGTCACAGGTAAGAGGCAGTGCTGTATCATGAATACAGTCACAGGTAAGAGGCAGTGTTGTATCATGAATACAGGTAAGAGGCAGTGCTGTATCATGAATAGAGTCAGAGGTAAGAGGCAGTGTTGTATCATGAATACAGGTAAGAGGCAGTGCTGTATCATGAATAAGGTCACAGGTAAGAGGCAGTGCTGTATCATGAATACAGTCACAGGTAAGAGGCAGTGCTGTATCATGAATACAGTCACAGGTAAGAGGCAGTGCTGTATCATGAATAAAGTCACAGGTAAGAGGCAGTGCTGTAGCATTAATACAGTCACAGGTAAGAGGCAGTGCTGTATCATGAATACAGGTAAGAGGCAGTGCTGTAGCATTAATACAGGTACAGGTAAGAGGCAGTGCTGTATCATGAATACAGTCACAGGTAAGAGGCAGTGCTGTATCATGAATAAAGTCACAGGTAAGGGGCAGTGCTGTAGCATTAATACAGTCACAGGTAAGAGGCAGTGCTGTATCATGAATACAGGTAAGAGGCAGTGCTGTAGCATTAATACAGGTACAGGTAAGAGGCAGTGCTGTATCATGAATACAGTCACAGGTAAGAGGCAGTGCTATATCATGAATAAGGTCACAGGTAAGAGGCAGTGCTGTATCATGAATACAGTCACAGGTAAATGGCGTTGTTCAACACGATAGTGGAGGGCCAGTCAACCCATTTACCTGTGACTGTATTCATGGTCAAAAACGTCCTCGAATGCCTTATTGCCTTTATTAAACGGTTACCAACATATTCAAATAATAATGAATTACATATTTTAATTAAAACGTTATTTTGATTCATTTAATTCATACAATGTAATTCTTCCACCAGAAGACATAGTCCAGACAAACCTCTGGATGTTAGTTATGTTGGTCATGTTGCTAGTCATTCATTATGTTAAAATAGTTGCTATGCAAAAGGTCTGGTCGTCCTTTCTAAACAAAATGGTTGCTATTCAGGCTGGATAACGTTCTTGTCACTTGCTAGCTAGCTAGCTCAGCTCACTCAGTCATGTCAAACATTGAACCTGGAATGACAGGACACTAGCTGCATTTTCCTTTGTTTGAGGCTTTTTTCTATTGTTATTTACTTGGATGTGTCCATGATAACGACGTTTCAACTGGCTCAGTAAAACATCATCTCGTCTCGTCTAAGCACCGTTAACTCTCTGTGGTGCTACAGAGTAGGGATGTGCAGTTAGCACATGATTCATTCTCTTTATTGACTCGAGGGTCATGATTTGTATTTTTCGAATGACTCATTTTAGTTGTTCGTTTGACCTGCTGGCCGCAATGAACTCTACAGCAGGGTTAATACGCTCTCATCTGTCTCAGCGACCAGCAACTGTCCATCATGTGAGCAAGGGAAATATGTCATGATGCAGGCAGATGGGGAAAAAGACATGTTTACATCTGACAATTGATCGCATGGTGATTATTTATTGAATGTTATGATGGACACAGCTTTGTTGACCCAAAACATACACAGTCTCCCATTGTTCAAGAAACTCGAATTCGAGAGCAAATTGTTTGGAGTGTTGCAGTTGGAACGTTATTGTGCTTATCACCCGCAGTCAAGCATTCTGCCAAGAGACATTCACAATCTAGTCCAGTTCCACAACTAGACACCTACTCATACTCATAAGGTATTTGTTCATTTTTACTAGTTTCTACATTGTAGAATAATAGTGAAGACATCAACACTATGAAAGAACACATATGGAATCATGTAGTAACCCCTAAAAATATTTCTAAATATATTTTATACTTGAGATTCTTCAAAGTAGCCACCATTTGCCTTTGATGACATCTTTGCACACTCTTGGCATTCTCTCAACCAGCTTCATGAGGTAGTCAAATGGAATACATTTCAATTAACAGGGGTACCAAGTTAAAAGTTCATTTGTGCTATTTCTTTCCTTCTTAATGCATTTGAGCCAATCAGTTGTGTTGTGACAAGGTAAGGGTGGTATACAGAAGATAGCCCTATTTGGTAAAAGACCAAGTCCATATTATGGCAAGAACATCTCAAATAAGCAAAGAGAAACGACAGTCCATCATCACTTTAAGACATGAAGGTCAGTCAATCAGGAACAAGTGCAGTCGCAAAAACCATTAAGTGCTATGATGAAACTGACTCTCATGAGGACCGCCACAGGAAAGGAAAGACCCAGAGTTACCTCTGCTGCAGAGGATAAGTTCATTAGAGTTACCAGCCTCAGACATTGCATCCCAAATAAATTATTCAGAGTTCAAGTAAGACACATCTCAACATCAACTGTTCAGAGGAGACTGTGTGAATGAGGCATTCATGGTCAAATTGCTGTAAAGAAACCACTACTAAAGGACACCAATAAGAAGAAGAGACTTGCTTGGGCCAAGAAACATGGGCAATGGACATTAGACCGGTGGAATTCTGTCCTTTGATCTGATGAGTTCAAAGGTTCGATTTTTGGTTCCAACTGCCATGTTTTTGTGAGATGCAAAGTAGGTGAACGGATCTGTGTGATTCCCATCGTGAAGCATGGAGGAGGAGGTGTGATGATGTGGGGGTGCTTTGCTGGTGACACTGTCAGCGATTTATTTAGAATTCAAGGCACACTTACAGTAACTAGCATGGCTACCACAGCATTCTGCAGCGATACGCCAATCCGTCTGGTTCGCGCTTATTGGGATTATCATTTGTTTATCAACAGGACATTGACCCAACACACCTCCAGGCTGTGTAAGGGCTATTTGACCAAGAAGGAGAGTGATGGAGTGCTGCATCACATGACCTGGCCTCCACAATCACCCGACCTCAACCTAATTCAGATGGTTTGGGATGAGTTGGACCGCAGAGTGAAGGAAATGCAGCCAACAAGTGCTCAGCATGTGTGGGAACTCCTTCAAGACTGTTGGAAAAGCATTCCTCACGAAGATGTTTGAGAGAATGCCAAGAGTGTGTGTAAAGCTGTCATCAAGGCTAAGGGTGGCTACTTTGAAGAATATAAAATATATTTTCATTTGTTTAACACTTGTTTGGTTACTCCATGATTCCATATGTGATATTTCATAGTTTTGATGTCTTCACAATTATTCTACAATGTAGAAATTTGTTTGAGGTCCTGTAACGTCATTAGCCTCTTATCATTATACATACATATATCTCGCAAGTGATGCTCACCCTTTTCCGTCTGGGTAGACAAAAGGCTCATTGCTTGTCAGCAGGTTATGGCCATATAGGAGAAGATTCACAGAACGTCTTAGTGTTGCCTATATGTTTCTCAGTGTATTACCATACTTGTAGTGAGTTGGAAATAATTGATCCACATTATTTGAATGCTGTTTTTAGGTTGAAAAAATAGATCTGTAAGTTGGTGAAACAAGTGCTTCGCCTCTCCAAGAAGCTGCAATAGATTCATGGGAATAAACTCTCAAAGATTTTATTTTGAAAGACCAGTAATATATATATATATATATATCATTTGTAAATGGGATGAGACAAACCTCCTGTTCCCTTTAACCGCGTAAGAGTATCATATCGAATGCGTGGCTTTATATCATTCCAAATAAACTTTGAGGTCATTGACATGAATTCCTATTTTGGTGGATAAGGTATAGGCAGCATAGGGAAAATACAATTTAGTTGGTCGAGTTCCTTTTTACTATAGCTGCTTTGTAATGAGATTTTAAGAAAGCACCATCTCTGCAAATCAGAGGTGATTTCCTCTTTTAGTTTGACTTTTAGTTTGTTCCTTCTGCCCAAATAAATAAAGTCTGCCTCATGCCACTGCATTGGAGATATGCAATTTTACAGGGCTATTGGTTACAGATTTTTCCCCGTTTATTTTCGAGAATGAACTGAAAAGAGTAAACAACTTCAGAATCTGTGGAAGGGAAATTGAGATGTCTGAGAAATACAATAAGGTGTCATAGAATGACACTTTATGCTGCGTACCTTTTTAATATTGATGGATGAAATAGGTGGGTCTGATCTAATCGCTGGAGCAAGGGGCAAAGAGCATTGGTGATAATGGACATCCTTGTTTTATGGGACGTTTTAAACAGAAATTCTTTCCCGTCTGCACAACTGCTTGGGATGCAGAATACAATGTTTTTAACATGGAGATAAATCCTTTACCAAATGACTCCAAAACACACCATAAAATGTTCTAGCCTATCAAAGGCTTTTTCTGCATCTAAACTAAAAAGTGCAGCAGGGACTGGGTCGTTTTCGGACACATTTATGATATGGAATAGACTGAGGCTAAACGACCATTTATAAACCCAGTTTGATCATCGCTGGTTATATTTCCTACAAGCTGTTCCAATCTGATGGCAAGTACCTTTGCCCTATAACATTTACAGTCTAGGGGAGATTTGCCCTTTTTTAACAAAACTATAATCAGGTGTTTTGGTCTATATGGAATTCTCCACGTTTTTAGTTATTGATAGAACCAATTAGTGGCCCGACAATATCCCATGCTTCAAGAAACAGCTATGGAGGGAAACCATCAAGTCCTCGTGATTTGCCCCTTTTCATGTAAATGAGTTCTTCAAGAGGAAGTGTGGAGTCAAGGATTCCAGATTGTTGAGTTTGGGTCCAATGATGATAAGAAGTGTTTCATCTATGATCAGGGTCCGCCTCTGACGTATATCATTGGGAATAAAACTGACTAAACGTATCTTTACTTTCTGCCAGGTCATGCCACATCTTACCAGATGGTGTTTGAATTGTATTGATACAAGAACAGGCCTCATTTTGCTTCAGCCTTGCAGCCAAAAGTCTTCTAGCTTTTTCCCTCTCGGAATGGTATGTTACTCTGTGCGATGCATTATACACTCTGCTTTAGATTGAAGTGTTATACTCGTGTTTTAATGCTGTTAATATCTTCCCCTTTTGCTCGGTACGTTTTTGTTTCTGCTCGTTTTCAACCAGAGAAATCTGTTTTTCCAGATCTACTACTTTTTTTAGGAGGTACAGTTTCCCCCCAAAAAGCATTTTGTCACCTCCTAAAGTGACAAAAATAATAAATGATTTCAACTTTGCTAGAAGTCGTGTCATAAAAAGCATTTTTCTGCAGCAAAGTTGTGTTAAAGCTCAATCTTCTGGCACTTTTCTGTTTGTAGCTGTCATGTTAGATACTACACAGGACAGCTCCATGGTCAGAAATGCCTATGGGGAGCAGCTCAGTTGTCTGAATACATGTTTATATAGGGAGATACAAATATGTAGTCTATCCGTGAAAATGTATGTCTTGAAGAATTTAAAAAATAATCTTCGACAGTAAAATTCCTAAGACGCCAGGCATCTAAAATATTAAGCTCTGCAGCAAATGAGATGAGATCACCAGAGGCCTGATCAGTTTGAGAGTGAGATGAAACATGAAACCTATCTAACTGAGAATTACATACCTGATTTTAAATCTCCTCCCACAACAAGTTGGTATTCTGAAAGATCTAATAGTCTTTTTGAGATTCAAAAGTGAAACATTGTTTCCAAAGTCAGACAGGCATAAACTGAGGCTTATATTAACCCTGCTTTACCAAACTAAACTCAGCAAAACAATTACTGTCCCTTTTTCAGGAACCTGTCCTTTAAAGATCATTTGTAAAAACTTCACAGATCTTCATTGTAAAGGGTTGAAACACTGTTTCCCATGCTTGTTCAATGAACCATAAACAATTAATGAACATGCACCTGTGGAACGGTTGTTAAGACACTAACAGCTTACAGACGGTAGGCAATTAAGGTCACAGTTATGAAAACGTAGGACACTAAAGTGACCTTTCTACTGACTGAAAAAACACCTATAGAAGGACAGCTGATCATCCTCGCTGTGGCAGAACACATGTACTGTAACAACACCTGCACAGGATCTGTACATACGAACATCACACCTGCGGGACAGGTACAGGATGGCAACAACAACTGCCCCAGTTACACCAGGAACGCACAATCCCTCCATCAGTGCTCAGACTGTCCGCAATAGGCTGAGAGAGGCTGGACTGAGGGCTTGTAGGCCTGTTGTAAGGCAGGTCCTCACCAGACATCACCGGCAACAACGTCGCCTATGGGCACAAACCCACCGTCGCTGGACCAGACAGGACTGGCAAAAAGTGCTCTTCCCTGACAAGTCGTGGTTTTGTCTCACCGGGAGTGATGGTCGGATTCGTGTTTATCGTCAAAGTAATGAGTGTTACACCGAGGCTTGTACTCTGGAGTGGGATCGATTTGGAGGTGGAGGGTCCGTCATGGTCTGGGGCGGTGTGTCACAGCATCATCGGACTAGGCTTGTTGTCATTGCAGGCAATCTTAATGCTGTGCATTATGGGGAAGACATCCTCCTCTCTCATGTGGTACCCTTCCTGCAGGTTCATCCTGACATGACCCTCCAGCATGACAATGCCACCAGCCATACTGGTCATTCTTCGGTGTGTGATTTCCTGCCATGGCCAGCGAAGAGCCAGCATCTCAATCCCATTGAACACGTCTGGGACCTGTTGGATCGGAGGGTAAGGGCTAGGGCCATTCCCCCCCAGAAAAGTCTGGGACATCTTGGATCGGAGGGTGAGGGCTAGGTCCATTCCCCCCAGAAATGTCTGGGACCTCTTGGATCGGAGGGTGAGGGCTAGGGCCATTCCCCACCATAAATGTCTGGGACCTCTTGGATCGGAGGGTGAGGGCTAGGGCCATTCCCCCCAGAAATGTCTGGGACCTCTTGGATCGGAGGGTGAGGGCTATGGCCATTCCCCCCAGAAATGTCTGGGACCTCTTGGATCGGAGGGTGAGGGCTAGGGCCATTCCCCACCAGAAATGTCTGGGACCTCTTGGATCGGAGGGTGAGGGCTAGGTCCATTCCCCCCAGAAATGTCCGGGAACTTGCAGGTGCCTTGGTGGAAGAGTGGGGTAAAACCTCACAGCAAGAACTGGCAAATCTCGTGCAGTCCATGAGGAGGAGATGTCATGCAGTACTTAAAGCAGCTGGTAGCAACACCAGATAATGACTGTTACTTTTGACCCCCCTTTGTTCAGGACACATTATTCAATTTCTGTTAGTCACATATCTGTGGAACTTGTTCAGTTTACGTCTCAGTTGTTGAATCTTGTTAAGTTCATACAAATATTTACACAAATAATGGAAATAATGAGATAAACACCAGAGAGGATTCAGACAGCAACATGATATTCTAGTAGAGATAAACACCAGAGAGGATTCAGACAGCAACATGATATTCTAATAGAGATAAACACCAGAGAGGATTCAGACAGCAACATGATATTCTAGTAGAGATAAACACCAGAGAGGATTCAGACAGCAACATGATATTCTAGTAGAGATAAACACCAGAGAGGATTCAGACAGCAACATGATATTCTAGTAGAGATAAACACCAGAGAGGATTCAGACAACAACATGATATTCTAGTAGAGATAAACACCAGAGAGGATTCAGACAGCAACATGATATTCTAGTAGAGATAAACACCAGAGATGATTCAGACAACAACATGATATTCTAGTAGAGATAAACACCAGAGAGGATTCAGACAGCAACATGATATTCTAGTAGAGATAAACACCAGAGATGATTCAGACAACAACATGATATTCTAGTAGAGATAAACACCAGAGAGGATTCAGACAGCAACATGATATTCTAGTAGAGATAAACACCAGAGATGATTCAGACAACAACATGATATTCTAATAGAGATAAACACCAGAGATGATTCAGACAGCAACATGATATTCTAGTAGAGATAAACACCAGAGAGGATTCAGACAGCAACATGATATTCTAGTAGAGATAAACACCAGAGAGGATTCAGACAACAACATGATATTCTAATAGAGATAAACACCAGAGAGGATTCAGACAACAACATGATATTCTAGTAGAGATAAACACAAGAGAGGATTCAGACAACAACATGATATTCTAGTAGAGATAAACACCAGAGAGGATTCAGACAACATCATGATATTCTAGTAGAGATAAAAACCAGAGATGATTCAGACAGCACCATGATATTCCAGTAGAGATAAACACCAGAGATGATTCAGACAGCTACATCAACATGATATTCTAGTAGAGATGAACACCAGAGAGGATTCAGACAGCTACATCAACATGATATTCTAGTGGAGATGAACACCAGAGAAGATTCAGACAACAACATGATATTCTAGTAGAGATCAACACCAGAGATGATTCAGGCAGCTACATCAACATGATATTCTAATAGAGATAAACACAAGAGAGGATTCAGACAGCAACATGATATTCTAGTAGAGATAAACACCAGAGAGGATTCAGACAACAACATGATATTCTAGTAGAGATGAACACCAGAGAGGATTCAGACAGCTACATCAACATGATATTCTAATAGAGATAAACACCAGAGAGGATTCAGACAGCAACATGATATTCTAGTAGAGATAAACACCAGAGAGGATTCAGACAACAACATGATATTCTAGTAGAGATGAACACCAGAGAGGATTCAGACAAAAACATGATATTCTAGTAGAGATAAACACCAGAGAGGATTCAGACAACAACATGATATTCTAGTAGAGATAAACACCAGAGAGGATTCAGACAACAACATGATATTCTAGTAGAGATAAACACCAGAGAGGATTCAGAAAGCTACATCGACATGATATTCTAATAGAGATAAACACCAGAGAGGATTCAGACAGCAACATGATATTCTTATTAGGAGCAGTAATCATTTTCAGATGGAATTGTTAGCAGGCATAGGTAAGTCTGTGACAGCCAAAACATCATTGCTTAAAATGCTGCTCATCCAATCAGCATCCAGGATCCAAACAACCAGTTTTATAATATACAGTACATGACTCTGAAAGACCGTTTCACATTAGTATTAAGATGGAAAGCTTGCTATTCTGCATGCAAGAAATAGTACTATAATTGACCTTAATTGTTGAAATATACTCTGATATGGATGACAATATATTGTATGGATGAAAGCGTTTAGTTAAGATTGATCCATGTGCTTTCTCCTCAGCTCCAGTTCAGCCTCCAGCCAACCTCGTGTGGATTCAGGAAGGGACTAACGTATCATTAAACTGGGACCCGGTTAAGTCTAAAGACAACGAGTCAGATGTCATAGGATACAAGGTACTTCCCCCTTACTCTACTGGCCAGGTCTCCCTACTCTACTGGCCAGGTCTCCCTACTCTACTGGCCAGGTCTCCTTACTCTACTGGCCAGGTCTCCTTGCTGTACTGACCAGGTCTCCTTACTGTACTGGCCAGGTCTCCTTGCTGTACTGGCCAGGTCTCCTTACTCTACTGGCCAGGTCAATATTGGTACCGGTGTCCTGGTTCCCATAATATCATACTGTATATAGTCTCTTAATCACCCCCAGCTATCTCACCCAACCATACTGTCATACTGTATATAGTCTCTTAACCACCACCAGCTAACTCATCCAACCATACTGTCATACTGTATATAGTATCTTAACCACCACCAGCTAACTCATCCAACCATACTGTCATACTGTATATAGTCAGGCCAGGTCTCCTTACTCTCCTTACTCTACTCTATAGTCTCTTAACCACCAGCTAACTCATCCAACCATACTGTCATACTGTATATAGTCAGGCCAGGTCTCCTTACTCTCCTTACTCTACTCTATAGTCTCTTAACCACCAGCTAACTCATCCAACCATACTGTCATACAGGTCTCCTTACTCTCCTTACTCTACTCTATAGTCTCTTAACCACCAGCTAACTCAGCTTCCCTGCTACCCTTCCTCAGATCAGTTGATGTAAATGAGAATGTCTTCTCAGTCATCCTAAAATAAAGGTTTGTAAAAAAACGAACTAACTAAACAGCCAGATACAAACTGCCTATAGCCAACATCATTAGTGCTCTATGGAAGACGGATGGAGCCAGTAACCACAGGGCCAGCATCTGTTTAGGTCTTATTAGCTCCGGCAGTGACCCATCTGAATGAACATAGCCTACAGGTATGAAACAATGTCTACTGTGGCATGTTGACCGGAGGAAGGCTATTGCAACTGAGGCATTGCATAAATGGCTGCAGGAATAAGACACTGTCTATAGAAACAGTATCTGCTGGCTTTTCTTTCATTGTTATCTTGTGTAATGTCTTCTCCTACAGGGAACCAATGTTATATTCACAACCCAATGAAGCATCTATTTGGGTGCTGTAGGTCAGGATAGGTCAATCCTGATAGGCTGTAGGCCAGGAGCAGTCAATCCTGAGGTGCTGTAGACCCGGATAGGTCAATCCTGAGAGGCTGTAGGCCAGGAGCAGTCAACCTGAGGTGCTGTAGACCAGGATAGGTCAACCTGAGGTGCTGTAGACCAGGAGCAGTCAAGCCTGAGAGGCTGTAGACCAGGAGCAGTCAAGCCTGAGAGGCTGTAGACCAGGAGCAGTCAGTCCTGGGGTGCTGTAGGCCAGGGACAGTCAATCCTGAGGTGCTGTAGACCAGGATAGGTCAATCCTGAGAGGCTGTAGGCCAGGAGCAGTCAACCCTGAGGTGCTGTAGACCAGGAGCAGTCAACCTGAGGTGCTGTAGACCAGGATAGATAGATCAACCCTGATAGGCTGTAGGCCAGGGCCAGTCAACCCTGAGGTGCTGTAGACCAGGATAGATAGATCAATCCTGATAGGCTGTAGGCCAGGAGCAGTCAACCCTGAGAGGCTGTAGGCCAGGAGCAGTCAACCCTGAGAGGCTGTAGGCCAGGAGCAGTCAAGCCTGAGCTGCTGTAGACCAGGATAGGTCAATCCTGAGAGGATTTAGGTCATTATACGTCAATCCTGAGGTTCTGTAGGTCAGGATCAGTCAGTCTTGAGGTGCTGTAGACCAGGATAGGTCAATCCTGAGGTTCTGTAGGTCAGGAGCAGTCAGTCTTGAGGTGCTGTAGGCTGGGGCCAGTCAATCCTGAGGTGCTGTAGACCAGGAGCAGTCAAGCCTGAGAGGCTGTAGACCAGGATCAGTCAAGCCTGAGAGGCTGTAGGCCAGGAGCAGTCAACCTGAGGTGATGTAGGTCAGGATAGGTCAATCCTGAGAGGCTGTAGGTCAGGATAGGTCAATCCTGAGGTTCTGTACATCAGGATCAGTCAGTCTTGAGGTGCTGTAGACCAGGATAGGTCAATCCTGAGGTTCTGTAGGTCAGGAGCAGTCAATCCTGAGGTGCTGTAGACCAGGAGCAGTCAACCTGAGGTGCTGTAGACCAGGATAGGTCAAACCTGAGAGACTGTAGGCCAGGAGCAGTCAACCTGAGGTGCTGTAGACCAGGATAGGTCAATCCTGAGGTGCTGTAGACCGGGAGCAGTCAACCTTACGGAAAAAGAAGACCAACTCTTTTCCTCTGTGTGTATCACATCAGCAGTCTCAACTGTGTGTGTGGAGGGGGGGTAGTGTTGTTTGTGGGTCCTAAAGGTTGATTGATGAATTGATTGATTGACTGACTGGTGATCTAGTGACTGACTGGCTGATGATTGAGTGACACTGACTGATTGATTGGTTCTGGGTCCAACTACAGGTGTTGTTGAGTCAGGAGGGGCGTGTCCACAATCAGGTGATGAGGACCATCACCCCATCAGCCGTCCTCTCTCTCCCGGAGGGAGGCACCTACATCATTGAGGTGCGGGCTTTGAGTGAGGGGGGAGAGGGAGCAATCAGCTCCCAAGTCAGAGTACTCACCTCTTCAGGTAAGACAAGACTCTGGTAACACTCTCAACCCAACACACATTGTGGTATTTCGCTTATATAGTACCTTGTTTTCCATTTAGTAGGCAAGGAGTTAATGGACCAATCAAGTACACCAAAATCCACCTTTTATTTCTGCAGATATTCTGTTAAAAGTCCAAAGCAGTTGTTTTTATTTATTATCAAATAATTTCTAGGTAAAAATTACGTACCTTACTGTGATTTTTTTTATTTAAAAAATGTCAGAAAATTGTTTCTTAGCAAAGAGTGATTTCCCAAGCAAGAATTTTGCTACAGCTGTCTGGGAGTGGTCTGAGTGGGGAGGGGACAACGGAAAACTATCTGTTATTGGCAGAGAGCTTTGGAACTCTCTTTCTTATTGGTCTATCAACTAATTTGGTGACATCACCAGGCAGGCCAAAACTACATCCCACCAGAACAGGCTGTCTTTTCCGTCATACAATAAAAAGACATCGTCATTTTAACAATTTCACAGCATTATTCCAACCTCATAGTGTGGAAATATATATATATAACACAGGAATATCACATTTTTGTCTGCACTGGGCTTTTAAAGTGCTTCATTGAGTCACCACAGATACAGCTGTTACCTCAGCCAAGTTTCCCTTGGCTAATACTGTTTTAATAACCACCTCCACACACACACGCACACACACACACACACACACACACACACACACACACACACACACACACACACACACACACACACACACACACACACACACACACACACACACACACACACACACACACACACACACACACACACACACACACACACACACACCTACGCCACTGCACAGCCATTTAACTATCAAACAAGAGAAATGTAAAGTTGACTTTCTACAGTTGTTCTCATCAGACATATAAACATGTTGTTTTCTCTTTGGCAGAGGAAAGATTCAGGTCTGCAGTTTCAAAGCTGCTAACATGAAAGATTAGCCCACTTCAGACGGCTGTGTGTGCTTGTGAATTATTTTAGCTTCATTTGTGTCTGAGAAGAAAACAGCCCTGACAAAAATGTGGTTCTGTTGATTGGAAATGTTTGTCTTTCTTATAGCACAAGCCTGCCTGTCTTAACTTGTTATTTTTCCTTTAAATGCTGACTATTTAAGGAGTCTGTTGTCAAACCCAGAATCCAAACGCAATGTCGTTCTGTTTCACTAGTGTTTTCTCAGTGAAGTCAAACAATAATGAAATTGAGTTTCAGTTAGCACTCCAGGCTGCCTTTACTCCTCTGCTCTCTGCTCTCTAGTCACTAAAGTTGTTGTTCCCTCTGTCTCCCCATCCATCCCTCCGTTATCTGTCTCCCCATCCACCCCTCCGTTCCCTGTCTCCCTCCATCCATCCATTCACCTGTCTCCCCATCCATCCCTTCCCCTGTCTCCCTCCATCCATCCATTCCCCTGTCTCCCCATCCATCCATTCCCCTGTCTCCCTCCATCCATCCATTCCCCTGTCTCCCCATCCATCCATTCCCCTGTCTCCCTCCATCCATCCATTCCCCTGTCTCCCCATCCATCCATTCCCCTGTCTCCCTCCATCCATCCATTCCCCTGTCTCCCCATCCATCCATTCACCTGTCTCCCCATCCATAAATTCCCCTGTCTCCCCATCCATCCATTCCCCTGTCTCCCTCCATCCCTCCATTCCCTGTCTACCCATCCATCCATTCCCCTGTCTCCCTCCATCCATCCATTCCCCTGTCTCCCTCCATCCATCCCTTCGTTCCCTGTCTCCCCATCCATCCATCCATTCCCCTGCCTCCCCATCCATCCCTCCGTTCCCTGTCTCCCCATCCATCCCTTCGTTCCCTGTCTACCTCATCCCCCATCCCTCCGTTCCCTGTCTCCCCATCATCCCTCCGTTCCCTGTCTACCTCATCCCCCATCCCT
The DNA here is from genome assembly GCF_002021735.2 of Oncorhynchus kisutch. Taxonomy (NCBI): domain Eukaryota; kingdom Metazoa; phylum Chordata; class Actinopteri; order Salmoniformes; family Salmonidae; genus Oncorhynchus; species Oncorhynchus kisutch. Next base: position 93,833,765 of record NC_034188.2, on the reverse strand, counting down.
CCGTTCCGTCTCCCCATCCATCCCCCATACTTCCGTTCCCTGTCTCCCTCATCCCCATCCCTCCGTTCCCTGTCTCCCTCATTCCCCATCCCTCCGTTCCCTGTCTCACTCATTCCCCATCCCTCCGTTCCCTGTCTCCCCATCCATCCCTTCGTTCCCTGTCTACCTCATCCCCCATCCCTCCGTTCCCTGTCTCCCTCATCCCACATCCCTCCATTCCCTGTCTCCCCATCCATCCCCCATCCCTCTGTTCCCTGTCTCCCTCATTCCCCATCCTCCATTCCCTGTCTCCCTCATTCCACATCCCTCTGTTCCCTGTCTCCCTCATCCCCCATCCCTCCGTTCCCTGTCTCCCTCATTCCCCATCCCCCCGTTCCCTGTCTCCCTCATTCCCCATCCCTCCGTTCCCTGTCTCCCTCATCCCCCACCCCTCCGTTCCCTGTCTCCCCATCCATTCCCCATCCCTCCGTTCCCTGTCTCCCTCATCCCCCACTCCTCCGTTCCCTGTCTCCCTCATCCCCCATCCCTCCATTCCCTGTCTCCCCATCCACCCCTCCGTTCCCTGTCTACCTTCACCCCTCCACCCCTCCATTCCCCCTGTCTCCCTCCATCCTTCCATCTCTAGGTGTCCGGGTGAAGAGTGGCCAGCGTTCGGTTCACAGCCTGCTACCATGGGGTCTGACATGGCCATGGACTTTCGCGTTGCTCCTCTCTGTTCCTCTCGTGCCTTCAGCTTCCTGGTGAGGCCTCCGCCTCCTCCATCCCTCCATTCTCCTTTACTTGGAAGGACTGGACCTCTCCTCCTTTCCTCATCCCTCGTTCCTTCCATCCCTCCCTTCCTCAGATTGTCTGCTTGCTCTCGCCTTACACATCAGCCAATCAGGCCCAGGGCCTGCCAAGGAGATCCACTCCTGATACCAACAAACCATACGCATCAGCCAATCAGACCCAGGGCCTGCCAAGGAAATCCACTCCTGATACCAACAAACCATACGCATCAGCCAATCAGACCCCAGGGCCTGCCAAGGAAATCCACTCCTGATACCAACAAACCATACGCATCAGCCAATCAGACCCAGGGCCTGCCAAGGAAATCCGCTCCTGATACCAACAAACCAACAGATTGTTTACAGATGACGGATGGTTAAAAAACAACTATTATTTTCTGGGAGTGGAACTAATCTTTATTTAGTATGTTTTGGCAGTTCTTTCCAAGCATCACTTGTAGTGTTGTACTGTAACTGTGCACTCTAGTTTAATAATTTAATTTGCATCCCAAATGGTACCCTATTCCCAATATAGTGCCTTATGGGCCCGGTCAAAAGTAGTGCACTATGTAGGGAATAGGGTGCCATTTGGGACGTAGATTACTTTAACTTTATGGGCTGTTGTTTTCTTGTCATTGCCTGGTGACTGGCATCTAACTGCTTCCAGGCGATGACCCCAACAGCTCTACAGAGGCTCTACAGAGTGTGAACAATTCCCTGAAAGCTGCTGTTGAGGTGTTCTGTCTGTCTGTCTGTCTGTCTGTCTGTCTGTCTGTCTAGTTGTCTGTCTGTTTTTGTCTGTCTGTCTGTCTGTCTGTCTGTCTGTCTGTCTGTCTGTCTGTCTGTCTGTCTGTCTGTCTGTCTGTCTGTCTGTCTGTCTGTCTGTCTGTCTGTCTGTCTGTCTGTCTGTCTGTCTGTCTGTCTGTCTGTCTGTCTGTCTGTCTGTCTCTGTCTCTGTCTCTGTCTCTGTCTCTGTCTCTGTCTCTGTCTGTCTGTAAGGTTGTAGTACTGGAATCAGCTTGAATCAGCCTGGCCTCCATCTCTCGTTTTTCATTAGAAATCTGCATCCATGTAGTTGTTGGCTGCCTAACAAACATCAGCTCTGTAGAGATCAGTGCATAGTTTTCTTCAGAGAGAGAATGGAGAACAATGAGAGGAAATGAAAAACATGTTTTTATAGTATTTCCAGACTTGCTTTTTGTACATTGTTTTACCTTTTAGAAACACAAAGACAAAGTGAGTGGTGTGTGTTTCAGCTAGGTCAAAGTTAGTGTTTTTCAGACGGAGAAGAGAAATGCTTGTTAATCTGTTGGACAGACAGGTATATCTGACCACCTGGACTCAACTGTAGTGCCCAAACACATCTTTAGACAAAGACTTGATGACTCCATGGAGTCTCATGGTGTCAGTACAAATAAATGGGATGTTTATTTTTTAACTGAGTGTGGTCTGTCTTTACTATAATCTCTACAAGAATATACTGCACATATATTGTCTGAGGTGTTGTCCCTTTCCCACTCTAGAGAAATTAATATCATGATCCCAATGTGTTCAACATCAATCCAATCATGTCAAGGCTGATTTCCTGACATTCAGTGTTCTCTGATGATTGATACAATGCTAGGATGATACATGTACAGTGCCTTGCGAAAGTATTCGGCCCCCTTGAACTTTGCGACCTTTTACCACATTTCAGGCTTCAAACATAAAGATATAAAACTGTATTTTTTTGTGAAGAATCAACAACAAGTGGGACAAAATCATGAAGTGGAACAACATTTATTGGATATTTCAAACTTTTTGAACAAATCAAAAACTGAAAAATTGGGCGTGCAAAATTATTCGGCCCCTTTACTTTCAGTGCAGTGCAAACTCTCTCCAGAAGTTCAGTGAGGATCTCTGAATGATCCAATGTTGACCTAAATGACTAATAATGATAAATACAATCCACCTGTGTGTAATCAAGTCTCCGTATAAATGCACCTGCACTGTGATAGTCTCAGAGGTCCGTTAAAAGCGCAGAGAGCATCATGAAGAACAAGGAACACACCAGGCAGGTCCGAGATACTGTTGTGAAGAAGTTTAAAGCCGGATTTGGATACAAAAAGATTTCCCAAGCTTTAAACATCCCAAGGAGCACTGTGCAAGCGATAATATTGAAATGGAAGGAGTATCAGACCACTGCAAATCTACCAAGACCTGGCCGTCCCTCTAAACTTTCAGCTCATACAAGGAGAAGACTGATCAGAGATGCAGCCAAGAGGCCCATGATCACTCTGGATGAACTGCAGAGATCTACAGCTGAGGTGGGAGACTCTGTCCATAGGACAACAATCAGTCGTATATTGCACAAATCTGGCCTTTATGGAAGAGTGGCAAGAAGAAAGCCATGTCTTAAAGATATCCATAAAAGTGTCGTTTAAAGTTTGCCACAAGCCACCTGGGAGACACACCAAACATGTGGAAGAAGGTGCTCTGGTCAGATGAAACCAAAATTGAACTTTTTGTCAACAATGCAAAACGTTATGTTTGGCGTAAAAGCAACACAGCTCATCACCCATCCCCACTGTCAAACATGGTGGCAGCATCATGGTTTGGGCCTGCTTTTCTTCAGCAGGGACAGGGAAGATGGTTAAAATTGATGGGAAGATGGATGGAGCCAAATACAGGACCATTCTGGAAGAAAACCTGATGGAGTCTGCAAAAGACCTGAGACTGGGACAGAGATTTGTCTTCCAACAAGACAATGATCCAAAACATAAAGCAAAATCTACAATGGAATGGTTCAAAAATAAACATATCCAGGTGTTAGAATGGCCAAGTGTAACGACGTTCTTCGTTTGTCGAAAGAGAGTCGGACCGAAATGCAGCGTGGTGGTTAATCATGATCTTTAATGAAAAATGTGACACATGAAATAACTATACAAATACGAAAACAACAAACAGAACGTGAAACCTAATTACAGCCTATCTGGTGAAACTACACAGAGACAGGAAAAATCACCCACGAAATACAAAGTGAAACTCAGGCTACCTAAATACGGTTCCCAATCTGAGACAACGAGAATCACCTGACTCAGATTGAGAACCGCCTCAGGCAGCCAAGCCTATACTAGACACACCCCTAATCAACCACAATCCCAATGCCTACAAAAACCCCAATAAGACAATACAATAACCCCATGTCACACCCTGGCCTGAACAAATAATTAAAGAAAACACAAAAATACTAAGACCAAGGCGTGACAGAACCCCCCCCCCCCCCTAAGGTGCGGACTCCCGGACGCACCTCAAAACCATAGGGAGGGTCCGGGTGGGCGTCTGTCCATGGTGGCGGCTCCGGCTCGAGACGTGGACCCCACTTCATTAATGTCCTAGTTCCTCCCCTTCGCGTCCTGGGATAATCCACCCTCGCCGCCGACCGTGGCCTAATAGTCCTCACCCAGAACCCCACAGAACTGAGGAGCAGCTCGTGACTGAGGGGCATCTCGGGACTGAGGGACAGCTCGGGACTGAGGGGCAGCTCGGGACTGAGGGGCAGCTCGGGACTGAGGGGCAGCTCGGGACTGAGGGGCAGCTCGGGACTGAGGGGCAGCTCGGGACTGGGGCAGCCCGGAACTGAGGGGCAGCCCGGAACTGAGGGGCAGCCCGGAACTGAGGGGCAGCCCAGTACTGAGAGGAAGCCCAGTACTGAGAGGAAGCCCAGTACTGAGAGGAAGCCCAGTACTGAGAGGAAGCCGAGGTAGGTAGTAGGCTCCGGTAGATCCTGGCTGGCTGGCGGATCTGGAAGATTCAGTTTGACTAGCAGATCTGGAAGATTCTGGTTGACTAGCAGATCTGGAAGATTCTGGTTGACTAGCAGATCTGGAAGATTCTGGTTGACTAGCAGATCTGGAAGATCATGGCTGACTGGCAGATCTGGAAGAGACTGGTTGACAGGCTGATCTGGAAGAATCTGGTTGACTGGCAGATCTAGAAGATCATGGCTGACTGGCGGATCTAGCTCCTCTATGCAGATGAAACCAAAATTGAACTTTTTGGCAACAATGCAAAACGTTATGTTTGGCGTAAAAGCAACACAGCTCATCACCCATCCCCACTGTCCCCACTGACTGACAGCTCTGACTGCTCCATGCAGGCTGACAGCTCCTTGCAGACTGGCAGCTCTGGCTGCTTCATGCAGACTGACAGCTCTGACTGCTCCATGCAGGCTGACAGCACCCTGCAGACTGACAGCTCCCTGCAGACTGGCAGCTCCTTGCAGACTGACAGCTCTGACTGCTCCATGCAGGCTGACAGCTCCTTGCAGACTGACAGCTGCTTGCAGACTGGCACCTCCCTGCAGACTGGCAGCTCTTTGCAGACTGGCAGCTCTGGCTGCTTCATGCAGACTGACAGCTCTGACTGCTCCATGCAGGCTGACAGCTCTGGCTGCTCCATGCAGGCTGACAGCTCTGGCTGCGCTGAACAGGCAGGAGGCTCCGGCAGCGCAGGAGAGGAGACAGGCTCTGGCTGCGCTAAACAGGCGGGAGGCTCCGGCAGCGCTGTAGAGGAGGAAGGCTCTGGCTGCGCTAAACAGGCGGGAGGCTCCGGCAGCGCTGTAGAGGAGGAAGGCTCTGGATGCGCTAAACAGGCGGGAGGCTCCAGCAGCGCAGGAGAGGAGGAAAGCGCTGGCTGCGCTGAACAGGCGGGAGGCTCCGGCAGCGCAGGAGAGGAGAAAGGCTCTGGCTGTGCTAAACAGGCGGGAGGCTCCAGCAGCGCAGGAGAGGAGGAAAGCGCTGGCTGCGCTGAACAGGCGGGAGGCTCCGGCAGCGCAGGAGAGGAGAAAGGCTCTGGCTGCGCTAAACAGGCGGGAAACTCCAGCAGCGCAGGAGAGGAGGAAAGCGCTGGCTGCGCTGAACAGGCGAGGCGCACTGAAGGCCTGGTGCGTGGTGCTGGAACTGGTGGTACTGGATCGAGGACACGCACAGGAAGCCTGGTGCGGGGAGCTGCTACCGGAGGACTGGAGTGTGGAGGTGGCACAGGATGAGCTAGACCGTGAAGGCGTACTTGAGATCTTGAGAGCAGTGTTGGCACAGGACGTGCAAGGCTAGGGATGTGCACAGGAGGCCTGGTGCGTGAGGCTGGCACCAACTTCACCAGCCGACTAACACGCACCTCAGGACGAGTATGGAGCGCTAACCCAGGTGCCATCAAATCCCCGACACGTTCCGTCGGGCGAATTCCATGCAAAAAGCACCAACACAGCAACTCCTTCATTTCTCTCTCCTCCAATTTCCCCATTAACTCCTTCACAGTCTCTGTTTCGCTCACCTCCAACACCGGCTCTGGTTCTGGTCTCCTCCTTGGATCCTCACGATAAACAGGGAGAGTTGGCTCAGGTCTATCTCCTGACTCAGCCACTCTCCCTCTGAGCCCCCCCCCCAATAAATTTCTTGGGGTGACTTTCGGGTTTAGCTCTGCTCCGCCGTGTCTGTTTTTCCAACTCCATTCGCCTATAGCCCTCTTCGCACTGCTCTAGCGAATCCCAGGCGGGCTCAGGCACTCTCTCTGGGTCGGCCGCCCACCTGTCTATTTCATCCCACGTCGTATACTCCATGCTTCTGCCGTCCATAACGTCCTCATAACAGCGTCTCGTAAGTACCTCCTTTCGCTCCTGCTGTCGCTGCCTGTTACCACGCCGCTTGGTCCGTGTGTGGTGGGTGATTCTGTAACGACGTTCTTCGTTTGTCGAAAGAGAGTCGGACCGAAATGCAGCGTGGTGGTTAATCATGATCTTTAATGAAAAAAGTGACACATGAAATAACTATACAAATACGAAAACAACAAACAGAACGTGAAACCTAATTACAGCCTATCTGGTGAAACTACACAGAGACAGGAACAATCACCCACGAAATACAAAGTGAAACTCAGGCTACCTAAATACGGTTCCCAATCCGAGACAACGATTGAGATCCGCCTCAGGCAGCCAAGCCTATACTAGACACACCCCTAATCAACCACAATCCCAATGCCTACAAAAACCCCAATAAGACAATACAATAACCCCATGTCACACCCTGGCCTGAACAAATAATTAAAGAAAACACAAAATACTAAGACCAAGGCGTGACACCAAGTCAAAGTCCAGACCTGAATCCAATCGAGAATCTGTGGAAAGAACTGAAAACTGCTGTTCACAAATGCTCTCCATCCAACCTCACTGAGCTCGAGCTGTTTTGCAAGGAGGAATGGGAAAAAATTCAGTCTCTCGATGTGGAAAACTGATAGAGACATACCCCAAGCGACTTACAGCTGTAATCGCAGCAAAAGGTGGCACTACAAAGTATTAACTTAAGGGGGCTGTATAATGTTGCACGCCCAATTTTTCAGTTTTTGATTTGTTAAAAAAGTTTGAAATATCCAATAAATGTCGTTCCACTTCATGATTGTGTCCCACTTGTTGTTGATTCTTCACAAAAAAATACAGTTTTATATCTTTATGTTTGAAGCCTGAAATGTGGCAAAAGGTCGCAAAGTTCAAGGGGGCCGAATACTTTCGCAAGGCACTGTATATACAGTGGGGCAAAAAAGTATTTAGTCAGCCACTAATTGTGCATGTTCTCCCACTTAAAAAGATGAGAGAGGCCTGTAATTTTCATCATAGGTACACTTCAAGTATGACAGACAAAATGAGAAAAAAAAATCCATAAAATCACATTGTACGATTTTTTATGAATTTATTAGCAAATTATGGTGGAAAATAAGTATTAGGTCAAAAACAAAAGTTTATCTCAATACTTTGTTATATACCCTTTGTTGGCAATGACAGAGGTCAAACGTTTTCTGTAAGTCTTCACAAGGTTTTCACACACTGTTGCTGGTATTTTGGCCCATTCCTCCATGCAGATCTCCTCTAGAGCAGTGATGTTTTGGGGCTGGTGCTGGGCAACACGGACTTTCAACTCCCTCCAAAGATTTTCTACGGGGTTGAGATCTGGAGACTGGCTAGGCCACTCCAGGACCTTGAAATGCTTCTTACGAAGCCACTCCTTTGTTGCCCGGCGGTGTGTTTGGGATCATTGTCATGCTGAAAGACCCAGCCACGTTTCATCTTCAATGCCCTTGCTGATGGAAGGAGGTTTTCACTCAAAATCTCACGATACATGGCCCCATTCATTCTTTCCTTTACACGGATCAGTCATCCTGGTCCCTTTGCAGAAAAACAGCCCCAAAGTATGATGTTTCCACCCCCATGCTTCACAGTAGGTATGGTGTTCTTTGGATGCAACTCAGCATTCTTTGTCCTCCAAACACGATGAGTTGAGTTTTTACCAAAAAGTTATATTTTGGTTTCATCTGACCATATGACATTCTCCCAATCTTCTTCTGGATCATCTAAATGCTCTCTAGCAAACTTCAGACGGGCCTGGAAATGTACTGGCTTAAGCAGGGGGACACGTCTGGCACTGCAGGATACACTACTACACTACACTACTTCACAGGAGAGACATTTGAACTTTAAACATGTATTTTTTTTAATCAAAATGCTTTTTTTTTGTGGCAGAAATGCTTTCTGGAACATGTGAACGTTCATGTGCCTTAATAATACATTGGTATTTGAAGCGTAAATACGAATAAAACTCTTAAATAAGTTATTTGGTTTAGCCACAGAAAAAGATAGGAATCTTCCCGCTAGTCATGATTGGCTGAGATAATGGATGTGTTGGACATGCCGGGAGATGAGATTGGATTGGTCTGCCATACAGCATGTGTCTATCTATAACGTCAGCTGTTCAGTGTGCATTGACAGTCCTTTCTACAGTGCCGTTTTTGAAAGATATAACGTTTGCCATCGAGAACTACAAAAGATTTGCTACTTTTCTCAACAACATTGATGCCCTGAATGTGGCTATCGACAGATCAGTTGGAGAAAGTGATGGGCTACTTTCTACACACGCCGCAGTTCGTGTGAACCTGGAGTGACTTGACACAACGCTGGCCAAACAAGATGTAGCTACAAACAAAACAGAGTTAAATGGTTCCAGTCTGCTGTGATACGTTCATCCATGTATACAGGTAAGAGTCTAGCTACATTTTCAGATATTTTAAGTTTCTTATTTTGTCAGAAAGTTGTTTTCATTGCAAGTTAAAGCGTACTGTTAGCTAGCTAGCAAACGTTAGCTTGCTGGCTCACTAGCTAGCTAGCTACATGTCTAAACAAATGACTCCATTTTGCCAGATGATTACATGACTCATCAAGTTAGCCAGGTGTATCTGGGGGTGATTACAGCCATCTATCTTATTTCATGAACATGTCTAGACAATAGAGACCCATCCACTTAGCTAGATGTGACTGGGGGGTGATTACAGCCATCTATAGTATTTCATGAACATGTCTAGACAATAGAGACCCATCCATTAGATAGATGTGACTGGGGGGGGGGTGATTACAGCCATCTATAGTATTTCATGAACATGTGTACATGTCTAGACAATAGAGACCCATCCACTTAGTTAGATGTGACTGGGGGGTGATTACAGCCATCTATAGTATTTCATGAACATGTCTAGACAATAGAGACCCATCCATTAGATAGATGTGACTGGGGGGGGGGGGTGATTACAGCCATCTATAGTATTTCATGAACATGTGTACATGTCTAGACAATAGAGACCCATCCACTTAGTTAGATGTGACTGGGGAGTGATTATAGCATTTCTTTCACATGACCTATCAATTTAGACAATAATTAATAATTTTTAAATATTTCTAACATATTTTCATCTGGACACTCTGTTGTTGATATTGTTAGTATGCCAGTAACCATTTCACTGTACTGTACTGTTTACACCTTCTGTATCCTGTGCATGTGTTTACCAGAGACGGTAATGTGAAGAACAACATGACCTGTTTCAAAGTCAAAGTAGGATAACCTCTAATGACTCCCGCATGAGGGAGCGTAATCATCGACTGACACTAATTAGCATAACGCAACGGACATAAATATTCCTAGAAAATATTCCTATTCATGAAAGTCACAAGTGAAATATATTGTGACACAGCTTAGTCTTTTGTTAATCAACCTGTCGTCTCAGATTTTCAAAATATGCTTTACAGCCAAAGCTAGACAAGCATTTCTGTAAGTTTATCGATAGCTTAGCATAGCATTTTCAAAATTGGCTCCATAATATCTACAGAAACATGGCAAATGTTGTTTATATAATATCAAATATCTATTTGATAATATATCCACTAGGACAATTGGTTTTTCAGTAGGACTAATTGGAACCAAATACTTCTAGACTTTTACTCAAGTTGTATTTTACTGGGTGACTTTCCCTTTTCCTGGAGTCGTTGTCTATGAAGGTATCTTTACATTTCCTGGAGTCATTGTCTATGAAGGTATCTTTACATTTACTGGAGTCATTGTCTATGAAGGTATCTTTACATTTCCTGAAGTCATTGTCTATGAAGGTATCTTTACATCTACTGAAGTATGACAACTGAGGACTCTTCCCACCACTGGTGTGTCTTTTTCTATGAAGGTATCTTTACATTTACTGAAGTATGACAACTGAGGAGTCTTCCCACCACTGGTGTGTCTTTTTCTATGAAGGTATCTTTACATTTACTGAAGTATGACAACTGAGGACTCTTCCCATCACTGGTGTGTCTGTTTCTATGAAGGTCTCTTTACATTTACTGAAGTATGACAACTGAGGACTCTTCCCACCACTGGTGTGTCTGTTTCTATGAAGGTCTCTTTACATTTACTGAAGTATGACAACTGAGGAGTCTTCCCACCACTGGTGTGTCTGTTTCTATGAAGGTCTCTTTACATTTACTGAAGTATGACAACTGAGGAGTCTTCCCATCACTGGTGTGTCTGTTTCTATGAAGGTCTCTTTACATTTACTGAAGTATGACAACTGAGGACTCTTCCCATCACTGGTGTGTCTGTTTCTATGAAGGTATCTTTACATTTACTGAAGTATGACAACTGAGGACTCTTCCCACCACTGGTGTGTCTGTTTCTATGAAGGTATCTTTACATTTACTGAAGTATGACAACTGAGGACTCTTCCCACCACTGGTGTGTCTGTTTCTATGAAGGTCTCTTTACATTTACTGAAGTATGACAACTGAGGACTCTTCCCATCACTGGTGTGTCTGTTTCTATGAAGGTCTCTTTACATTTACTGAAGTATGACAACTGAGGACTCTTCCCATCACTGGTGTGTCTGTTTCTATGAAGGTCTCTTTACATTTACTGAAGTATGACAACTGAGGACTCTTCCCATCACTGGTGTGTCTGTTTCTATGAAGGTCTCTTTACTTTTACAAGTGAGTACTTTTTCTGCCACTGGTGTTGTGGCACATTCAGCATTTGAGGTTTCTATGTGTTTTATTGACATCTCCATTTATGTTTGCTTTGGGTGTTTCAATTAACCACATTATGTCTTTTCCTCCGGTGTCTTTGTTTTGGTCTGTTAAAAAAAATAACAAGAAAACCCAGACCTCACAGGGAGCTAATTTAAACAACATCATTTGTCTTTTAAGACATATACGTGAATACATTCTCCTTAATGAGAAATCTCAGCAGGGAACTTTTGCTTACATTCGTTATGCAAATGAGGGCGGGAGTGTATAACAGCCTAACTTCCGTGATACAGGAACACACGCTAACACAAATATAGCCATCTGGTTGGTAACAGGTCTGGCTCTCTGGCTTTCTGAAGACAGGTAATGTTGGCTCAACGGTTCCGGTATAAACTGGTACTTACCTGGAATTCACGTGTTACAGTAAGTAAAAGACTCTTATGACGATTAACAAAATGATGCTCAACATCCAAACCACTGTCTAACAACAAAAGTATATCTGCCTGCGTCTCAACTGACGCCCTATTCCCAATATAGTGAACTACATTGTAAAAAAAACATTGTTGCATTATATAGGTAATTGGTAAAATGATGAAAGTGTTTGTTTACTCTAAAAATGTATTTCCCCAAATGGAGATTTGAAGTAATTAAAAGTGACCTACTGTATGGGTGACGATGCCCAATAATGAGTTCATGGTTGCAGTCGCTGCATTGCAGCATTGTTTATTGCTGAGCAGATCGTTGCGGACAAGGATACTATTGACTGCATGGATTACATACTGCATGGATTACAGTGTAACATGGATTACATACTGCATGGATTACATACTGCATGGATTAAATACTGCATGGATTACATACTGCATGGATTACATACTGCATGGATTACAGTGTAACATGGATTACATACTGCATGGATTACAGTGTTACATGGATTACATACTGCATGGATTACATACTGCATGGATTACATACAGCATTGATTACATACTGCATGGATTACAGTGTAACATGGATTACATACTGCATGGATTACATACTGCATGGATTACAGTGTAACATGGATTACATACTGCATGGATTACATACTGCATGGGTTACATACTGCATGGATTACATACTGCATGGATTACATACTGCATGGATTACATACTGCATGGATTACATACTGCATGGATTACAGACTACATGGATTACAGACTACAGGGATTACATACTGCATGGATTACATACTGCATGGATTACAGTGTAACATGGATTACATACTGCATGGATTACATACTGCATGGATTACAGTGTTACATGGATTACAAACTGCATGGATTACATACTGCATGGATTACAGACTGCATGGATTACATACTGCATGGATTACATACTGCATGGATTACAGACTGCATGGATTATATACTGCATGGATTACAGACTGCATGGATTACATACTGCATGGATTACATACTGCATGGATTACATACTGCATGGATTACAGACTACATGGATTACATACTGCATGGATTACATACTGCATGGATTACATACTGCATGGATTACAGTGTTAGATGGATTACAAACTGCATGGATTACAATGTAACATGTATTACATACTGCATGGATTACATACTGCATGGATTACATACTGCATGGATTACATACTGCATCGATTACAGACTGCATGGATTACAGTGTTACATGGATTACATACTGCATGGATTACAGTGTAACATGGATTACATACTGCATGGATTACATACTGCATGGATTACATACTGCATGGATTACATACTGCATGGATAACATCCGGCATGGATTACAGACTGCATGGATTACAGTGTTACATGGATTACATACTACATGGATTACAGTGTAACATGGATTACATACTGCATGGATTACAGTGTAACATGGATTACATACTGCATGGATTACATACTGCATGGATTACATACTGCATGGATTACAGTGTAACATGGATTACATACTGCATGGATTATAGTGTAACATGGATTACAGACTGCATGGATTACAGTGTAATATGGATTACATACTGCATGGGGCGGCAGTGTAGCCTAGTGGTTAGAGCGTTGGACTAGTAACCGAAAGGTTGCAAGTTCAAATCCCCGAGCTGACAAGGTACAAAATCTGTCGTTCTGCCCTTGAACAGGTAGTTAACCCACTGTTCCTAGGCCGTCATTGAAAATAAGAATTTGTTCTTAACTGACTTGCCTGGTTAATAAAAGGTAAAATAAAATAAAAAAGGATTACATACTGCATGGATTACAGACTGCATGGATTACAGTGTAACATGGATTACAGACTGCATGGATTACAGACTGCATGGATTACATACTGCATGGATTACAGTGTAACATGGATTACAGACTGCATGGATTATAGTGTAACATGGATTACATACTGCATGGATTACAGTGTAACATGGATTACATACTGCATGTATTACAAACTGCATGGATTACAGTGTAACATGGATTACACACTGCATGGATTACATACTGCATGGATTACATACTGCATGGATTGCATACTGCATGGATGACAGTGTTACATGGATTACATACTGCATGGATTATAGACTGCATGGATTACATACTGCATGGATTACATACTGCATGGATTACATACTGCATGGATTACATACTGCATGGATAACATCCGGCATGGATTACAGACTGCATGGATTACAGTGTAACATGGATTACATACTGCATGGATTACATACTGCATGGATTACAGTGTTACATGGATTACATACTGCATGGATTACATACTGCATGGATTACAGTGTAACATGGATTACATACTGCATGGATTACAGTGTAACATGGATTACATACTGCATGGATTACATACTGCATGGATTACAGTGTAACATGGATTACATACTGCATGGATTACATACTGCATGGATTACATACTGCATGGATTACATACTGCATGGATTACAGTGTAACATGGATTACATACTGCATGGATGACAGTGTTACATGGATTACATACTGCATGGATTACAGACTGCATGGATTACATACTGCATGGATTACATACTGCATGGAATACATACTGCATGGATTACATACTGCATGGATAACATCCGGCATGGATTACAGACTGCATGGATTACAGTGTAACATGGATTACATACTGCATGGATTACATACTGCATGGATTACAGTGTTACATGGATTACATACTGCATGGATTACATATTGCATGGATTACAGTGTAACATGGATTACATACTGCATGGATTACAGTGTAACATGGATTACATACTGCATGGATTACATACTGCATGGATTACAGTGTAACATGGATTACATACTGCATGGATTACATACTGCATGGATTACATACTGCATGGATTACAGTGTAACATGGATTACATACTGCATGGATTACAGACTACATGGGTTACAGTGTTACATGTCTACCCAGACTGAGGACATGAATTACAGTGTTACATGTCTACCCAGACTGAGGACATGGATTACAGTGTTACATGTCTACCCAGACTGAGGACATGGATTACAGTGTTACATGTCTACCCAGACTGAGGACATGGATTACAGTGTTACATGTCTACCCAGACTGAGGACATGGATTACAGTGTTACATGTCTACCCAGACTGAGGACATGGGTTACAGTGTTACATGTCTACCCAGACTGAGGACATGAATTACAGTGTTACATGTCTACCCAGACTGAGGACATGGGTTACAGCGTTACATATCTACCCAGACTGAGGACATGGGTTACAGTGTTACATGTCTACCCAGACTGAGGACATGGGTTACAGTGTTACATGTCTACCCAGACTGAGGACATTGGTTACAGTGTTACATGTCTACCCAGTGTGAGGACATGGATTACAGTGTTACATGTCTACCCAGACTGAGGACATGGGTTACAGTGTTACATGTCTACCCAGGCTGAGGACATGGATTACAGTGTTACATGTCTACCCAGACTGAGGACATGGGTTACAGTGTTACATGTCTACCCAGGCTGAGGACATGGATTACAGTGTTACATGTCTACCCAGACTGAGGACATGGGTTACAGTGTTACATGTCTACCCAGAGTGAGGACATGGGTTACAGTGTTACATGTCTACCCAGACTGAGGACATGGGTTACAGTGTTACATGTCTACCCAGACTGAGGACATGGATTACAGTGTTACCTGTCTACCCAGACTGAGGACATGGATTACAGTGTTACATGTCTACCCAGACTGAGGACATGGGTTACAGTGTTACATGTCTACCCAGACTGAGGACATGGGTTACTTGGCAACATGT
Source organism: Oncorhynchus kisutch (assembly GCF_002021735.2). NCBI lineage: Eukaryota > Metazoa > Chordata > Actinopteri > Salmoniformes > Salmonidae > Oncorhynchus > Oncorhynchus kisutch. Next base: position 93,818,313 of record NC_034188.2, on the reverse strand, counting down.
GTTTTTGATACATTTCCAACAAACTACTTTGTATTCAATATGAAAACGTTTCATTTCATATGATCTTTGACATGATGACAAGAGGCCTGCACACATTCATGTTGACTTCAGTGAAGAATATCAGAACTATCTCTAATGTACAGAACAACTAAATATCTTTTCCATTTTGAATTCTGAAAATGTATTTCAGCCTTCAACCGAGATGTTTTTATTTCCAATTGTCTTTCTCTGTTAGTACTTTTATTTAATTATTTTACCATGTGGAGCACTTTGTTACTTAGTCTGTGGTAAAGAAGAGCTTCATCAGGCCCAGTTGTGTGTGTGTGTGTGTGTGTGTGTGTGTGTGTGTGTGTGTGTGTGTGTGTGTGTGTGTGTGTCTGTGTGTGTGTGTGTGTGTGTGTGTGTGTGTGTGTGTGTGTGTGTGTGTGTGTGTGTGTGTGTGTGTGTGTGTGTGTGTGTGTGTGTGTGTGTGTGTGTGTGTGTGTGTGTGTGTTTGAAGGCGGGGGAGCACCAGTTATTCTAGCCTTTTACCCTTCAGTGAAAACCAGTGTAGTGAAGCCTCCAGTAAAGCCCAGTGTAGTGAAGCTGTCAGTAAAGCCCAGTGTAGTGAAGGCTCCAGTAAAGCCCAGTGTAGTGAAGCTGTCAGTAAAGCCCAGTGTAGTGAAGCCTCCAGTAAAGCTCAGTGTAGTGAAGCCTCCAGTAAAGCCCAGTGTAGTGAAGCCTCCAGTAAAGCCCAGTGTAGTGAAGCCTCCAGTAAAGCCCAGTATAGTGAAGCCTCCAGTAAAGCCCAGTGTAGTGAAGCCTCCCGTAAATCCCAGTGTAGTGAAGCCTCCAGTAAAGCTCAGTGTAGTGAAGCCTCCAGTAAAGCCCAGTGTAGTGAAGCCTCCAGTAAAGCCCAGTGTAGTGAAGCCTCCAGTAAAGCCCAGTGTAGTGAAGCCTCCAGTAAAGCCCAGTGTAGTGAAGCCTCCAGTAAAGCTCAGTGTAGTGAAGCCTCCAGTAAAGCCCAGTGTAGTGAAGCCTCCAGTAAAGCCCAGCGTAGTGAAGCCTCCAGTAAAGCCCAGCGTAGTGAAGCCTCCAATAAAGTCCAGTGTAGTGAAGCCTCCAGTAAAGCTCAGTGTAGTGAAGCCTCCAGTAAAGCCCAGTGTAGTGAAGCCTCCAGTAAAGCCCAGCGTAGTGAAGCCTCCAGTAAAGCCCAGCGTAGTGAAGCCTCCAATAAAGTCCAGTGTAGTGAAGCCTCCAGTAAAGCCCAGTGTAGTGAATCCTCCAGTAAAGCCCAGTGTAGTGAAACCTTCAACTGGCTGACATATTGGCTGATTGGAGGCTTCCTTGGGTGGCTGTGAGGTAATCGACTGTCAGGTATAAATGGGATGGATTACCTCTACATTACACTGTCCATCTCCTACTCTGCTTTGGTCGGGGGGAGACTCAGAGGAGTCTCTCTCCATAGGGAGGAATGTTTAAATGCATTGCAAAATTACTGTTATTTTAAACTGTGTGTCAGGATTATTTGGATTTGTCAATTGGATTAAAGAAGAACTGGAGAGGTGTGCCATCTGCACAGAGAAGGTACAAAGAAACATGTGTCAATACTCATCCAATCCTCATCCTATTCTGTCACACCCTGATCTGTTTCACCTGTCCTCGTTATTGTCTCTACTCCTTCCAGGTGTCGCTTGTTTTCCCCCATGTATGTATCCCTGTGTTTCCTGTCTCTCTGTACCAGTGTATTTATCCCTGTGTTTCCTGTGTCTCTGTTCCAGTGTATTTATCCCTGTGTTTCCCGTCTCTCTGTTCCAGTGTATTTATCCCTGTGTTTCCTATCTCTCTGTACCAGTGTATTTATCCCTGTGTTTCCTGTCTCTCTGTACCAGTGTATCTATCCCTGTATTTCCTGTCTCTCTGTACCAGTGTATTTATCCCTGTGTATCCTGTCTCTCTGTACCAGTGTATTTATCCTTGTATTTCCTGTCTCTCTGTACCAGTGTATTTATCCCTGTGTTTCCTGTCTCTCTGTACCAGTGTATTTATCCATGTGTTTCCTGTCTCTCTGTACCAGTGTATTTATCCCTGTGTTTCCTGTCTCTCTGTACCAGTGTATTTATCCCTGTGTTTCCTGTCTCTCTGTACCAGTGTATTTATCCCTTTGTTTCCTGTGTCTCTGTTCCAGTGTATTTATCCCTGTGTTTCCTGTCTCTCTGTACCAGTGTATTTATCCCTGTGTTTCCTGTCTCTCTGTACCAGTGTATTTATCCCTGTGTTTCCTGTCTCTCTGTACAAGTGTATTTATCCCTGTGTTTCCTGTCTCTCTGTACCAGTGTATTTATCCCTGTGTTTCCTGTCTCTCTGTACCAGTGTATTTATCCCTGTGTTTCCTGTCTCTCTGTACCAGTGTATTTATCCCTGTGTTTCCTGTCTCTCTGTACAAGTGTATTTATCCCTGTGTTTCCTGTCTCTCTGTACCAGTGTATTTATCCCTGTGTTTCCAGTCTCTCTGTACCAATGTATTTATCCCTGTGTTTCCTGTGTCTCTGTTCCAGTGTATTTATCCCTGTGTTTCTTGTCTCTCTGTACCAGTGTATTTATCCCTGTGTTTCCTGTGTCTCTGTTCCAGTTCGTCTTGTATGTTCCAAGTCAACCAGCGTTTTTTTCCCATACTCCTGCCTTTGCTATTGTCTTTTTTCTAGTCCTCCTGGATTTGACCCTTGCCTGTTCTGGACTCTGTGCCAGCCTGCCTGACCTTTCTGCCTGCCTTGACCACGAGCCTGTCTGTCACTCTGTACCTCCTGAACTGGTTTTGACCTTTTGCCTGTCCACGACCATTCTCTTGCCTACTCCTTTGGGATTATTAAACATCTTAAACTCCAACCATCTGCGTCCTGTGTCTGCATCTGTGTCTCGTCATGATACTATTCACCTCTATCAAGCAGTGAAAGACTCAATAGAATACAAAGCTATTCGTGAAAATGAAAAGAAAATCCACATCTGTTAAAACATAGTTAGATATTGTTGATGACACGTTTTTGTAGATTTGAAAAGGTAATCATTAGACGGTTTATGGATTATAAAGCAAAGAGTAACATTGGTTTATAATTTTAAGGCAGTATATCCTCACAATGGACCCAGCCCAACCCAGCCCAGCCCAACCCAGCCCAGCCCAGCCCAACCCAGCACAACCCAGCCCAACCCAACCCAGCCCAACCCAGCCCAACCCAACCCAGCCCAACCCAGCCCAACCCAGCCCAGCCCAGCCCAACCCAACGCAACCCAGCCCAACCCAGCCCAGCCCAGCCCAGCCCAGCCCAGCCCAAAGCCTCTGTGTTACATTTACATGGTGTTCTGATCCAATGTCTGGTAAAATCCTGAAGGTAGGGTGGTTCCTTATTGTGAACCAATAAATAGGCTTATTGGCTAAGCCTTCCCTTCAATGTGTCTCTCTCCGTTCCAGTGTTCCTTCTCTTCAATGTGTCTGTCTCCGTTCCAGTGTTCCTTCTCTTCAATGTGTCTGTCTCCGTTCCAGTGTTCCTTCTCTTCAATGTGTCTGTCTCCGTTCCAGTGTTCCTTCTCTTCAATGTGTCTGTCTCCGTTCCAGTGTTCCTTCTCTTCAATGTGTCTGTCTCCGTTCCAGTGTTCCATCTCTTCAATGTGTCTGTCTCCGTTCCAGTGTTCCTTCTCTTCAATGTGTCTGTCTCCGTTCCAGTGTTCCTTCTCTTCAATGTGTCTGTCTCCGTTCCAGTGGTCCTTCTCTTCAATGTGTCTGTCTCCGTTCCAGTGTTCCTTCTCTTCAATGTGTCTGTCTCCGTTCCAGTGTTCCTTCCCTTCAATGTGTCTGTCTCCGTTCCAGTGGTCCTTCTCTTCAATGTGTCTGTCTCCGTTCCAGTGTTCCTTCCCTTCAATGTGTCTGTCTCCGTTCCAGTGGTCCTTCTCTTCAATGTGTCTGTCTCCGTTCCAGTGTTCCTTGTCTTCAATGTGTCTGTCTCCGTTCCAGTGTTCCTTCTCTTCAATGTGTCTGTCTCCGTTCCAGTGTTCCTTCTCTTCAATGTGTCTGTCTCCGTGCCAGTGTTCCTTCCCTTCAATGTGTCTGTCTCCGTTCCAGTGTTCCTTCTCTTCAATGTGTCTGTCTCCGTTCCAGTGTTCCTTTTCTTCAATGTGTCTGTCTCCGTTCCAGTGTTCCTTCTCTTCAATGTGTCTGTCTCCGTTCCAGTGTTCCTTCTCTTCAATGTGTCTGTCTCCGTTCCAGTGTTCCTTCTCTTCAATGTGTCTGTCTCCGTTCCAGTGTTCCTTCTCTTCAATGTGTCTGTCTCCGTGCCAGTGTTCCTTCCCTTCAATGTGTCTGTCTCCGTTCCAGTGTTCCTTCTCTTCAATGTGTCTGTCTCCGTTCCAGTGTTCCTTCTCTTCAATGTGTCTGTCTCCGTTCCAGTGTTCCTTCTCTTCAACGTGTCTGTCTCCGTTCCAGTGTTCCTTCTCTTCAATGTGTCTGTCTCCGTTCCAGTGTTCCTTCTCTTCAATGTGTCTGTCTCCGTTCCAGTGTTCCTTCTCTTCAATGTGTCTGTCTCCGTTCCAGTGTTCCTTCTCTTCAATGTGTCTGTCTCCGTTCCAGTGTTCCTTCTCTTCAATGTGTCTGTCTCCGTGCCAGTGTTCCTTCCCTTCAATGTGTCTGTCTCCGTTCCAGTGTTCCTTGTCTTCAATGTGTGTTCCTTCCCTTCAATAAAAGTTCCAGACCGGCTAGGTTATGTGTACTCAGACTCCCAATGCCCTGTAGACAACCAATAACACCAGGTAGTACAATTGAACAACACAACAATGACACCCAATCAATCCACTCATTTGTCAATAAGGACAGTTGTCAACAAGGTGTCTGCTTAAAATAATAAGGCAATAACTATTCACTGTCTCTCCCAGAGCAATGTAATGGTTCAATGCAGTATGTCTTCATCTCTGTACAGCAGCAGCCCAATAACCTTTCACCAGACCAAGCAGGCCTATAACTTCAAGGTAGACCATCTTTGGAAAACCTAATGTTACAGACACACCAAGAAATCTGCATGCCAATAGGTATTCCTCACAGTAGGAGGCTGTTCCTACTCTTGCTAGAACAAAGACGTACTGTACCTGCTGTGTACTGACCTGGTACTGACAAACCTGTCATTTGTACTTGTAGAATCACAATGCTCCTCTGTGGCTGAGAACTAGACTTTGAGCCTTATCAGACAACAAACCTCAACGTGAGGAACCGACAGAAGTGACAAGAAGGAAAAAAGACTTCTCCGTGTATAATCCACCCCTTTCATCACAATTGTTCAGCTGCAAAATTACATCTTGTTTTTCTCTAGAGCAAGTATTTCAATCTTTTACATCTAGCTAAGGAGTTTTGTGCTTAAAGGATTTTTTTGTGAGGTTCAGTTTGATGGTGAACTGCTCATTAGTTATCTAGCTAGCTAACATTAGCTCGCTAACTGAGCCAGGCAGTCACACACTTCATATGAAACAAATGGGGTGGTAAGTGCACCACAATGCACACAACACGGAATGCTTTACCAAGCTAGCGAGCTTAGAGGTGCTAAGTAGTCAGGCAGTCAGATTTTTCAGTGTGTCTGACCCTGGAGGCTTTTTTAGAAGACGGACTGGATGGGACAGGCAGGTGATTGGACATGATTGTCTCTGGATTGGGTGAATTGAAATTACAACTTTTCTTCATAATTAATGTGAAGCAGCAATTTATCAGCCATAATCAATACATACAGTGCCTTGCAAAAGTATTTCTTCCCCCTTGGCATTTTTCCTATTTTGTTGCATTACAACCTGTCATTTGAATCTATTTTTATTTGGATTTCATGTAACGGACATACACAAAAAAGTCTAAATTGGTGAAATGAAATGAAAAAAGATCACTTGTTTCAAAAACCGGAAAAGTGGTGTGTGCATATGTATTCATCCCCTTTGCTATGAAGCCCCTAAATAAGATCTGGTGCAACCAATTACCTTCAGAATTCACGTAATTAGTTAAATAAAGTAATAAAGCACCTGTGTGCAATCTAAATGTCACATGATCTGTCACATGATCTCAGTATATACAGTGCCTTGCGAAAATATTCGGCCCCCTTGAACTTTGCGACCTTTTGCCACATTTCAGGCTTCAAACATAAAGATATAAAACTGTATTTATTTGTGAAGAATCAACAACAAGTGGGACACAATCATGAAGTGGAACAACATTTATTGGATATTTCAAACTTTTTTAACAAATCAAAAACTGAAAAATTGGACGTGCAAAGTTATTCAGCCCCTTTACTTTCAGTGCAGCAACCTCTCTCCAGAAGTTCAGTGAGGATCTCTGAATGATCCAATGTTGACCTAAATGACTAATGATGATAAATACAATCCACCTGTGTGTAATCAAGTCTCCGTATAAATGCACCTGCACTGTGATAGTCTCAGAGGTCTGTTAAAAGTGCAGAGAGCATCATGAAGAACAAGGAACACACCAGGCAGGTCCGAGATACTGTTGTGAAGAAGTTTAAAGCCGGATTTGGATACAAAAAGATTTCCCAAGCTTTAAATATCCCAAGGAGCACTGAGCAAGCGATAATATTGAAATGGAAGGAGTATCAGACCACTGCAAATCTACCAAGACCTGGCCGTCCCTCTAAACTTTCAGCTCATACAAGGAGAAGACTGATCAGAGATGCAGCCAAGAGGCCCATGATCACTCTGGATGAACTGCGGAGATCTACAGCTGAGGTGGAAGACTCTGTCTATAGGACAACGATCAGTCGTATATGCCACAAATCTGGCCTTTATGGAAGAGTGGCAAGAAGAAAGCCATTTCTACTTGGCACCACACGTCCCGCTAGGGCACCTCCCCCCACTGCTCAACTGACACAGTAGCACACAGAACGCAAAAAATATTCTTAGAAATATTTAACCTCCACACATTAACAAGTCCAATAGCTCAAATGAAAGATAAACATCTTGTTCATCTAGCCACCAAGTCAGATTTCTAAAATGTTTTACGGCGAAAACATAGCACATATTTATGTCAAACCACCACCAAAGATAGGCTCATTTACATAGCCATTTTGTAGAACAATAGATGCAATCACAAAAGCAGGATTAAAAGTAAAATAATTCACTAACCTTTTGAAAATCTTCATCAGATGACAGGAATAGGACATGTTATACAGTACATTTATGTTTTTTTCAATAATATGCTAATTATATCCATAAATCACGGTTTACATAGAAGGTCATGGCAAAAAAATGCTACAACAATGCCTGGAGAAATTATGGTAACTCTGCCAGATAACAGAAATACACATCATAAACGTTGACTAAATATACATGTTCTACATATACTTAGAAAGATACACTTCTTCTTAATAAAACAGCTGTGTTACATTTATTTTTAACTTTACAGATTTCGTTCACTAGGCTATAATGTGAGTCGGCGCTCAGGAATTAGCATTTTGGCTCCTCTCCACAGAAACCCAAATTTAACACATAAATGTTCCCTTACCTTTGCTGTTCTTCCATCAGAAGACCTGGAAGGGTTTATACTTACCAAAAACAGCTTTAGTTTTGAGGTCTGTGTCTTTCGGTTATCAAACACGACATATTTCGGTTGAAATGCAGCCAAAAAGTAAAGTTAGTTCGCACCAAAACGTCGAAATTACATATTATATGTCGACTAAACTTGTCAAACTTGGTTCAGAACACAGCGTTAGCATGCTATATAGCTTCACCGCAATTCTCAGGACAAAGAGAAACACACGCATCGTTTAATCAATCTTGAAAGAAAGACACCACAGGCGCAGAATGCGCGTGAGTTCTCGCGCGACCGAAAGGATTCGGCCCGTCATTACTCTCGTGAGCGCACGATTCACACAATGAGAAGCCCCATTGAAAATGGACACCGCGCTGAAGGCATAGGAACTGTTCCCAGGACTGTAGGTGCTTGGGAAGGGTGGGGGCGATGACGTCAAAGTTGGGCCAACTTTTTAGATGACAAGAGAGAGTTTGGGAGAATGAGTGCCCTGAGAGTTCTGCTTTACTTACAGACATAATTTAAACGGTTTTAGAAGCTTTAGAGTGTTTTCTATTCAATAATATTTATTATATGCATATATTAGCAATAAAAAAAATATAAAAAAATGTCAGTTTACTATGGGCATGCATTTCACCAACGGGGGCAGTATTCTGCCCTAGCCTTAACAGGATTTATTAAGATATCCATAAAAAGTGTCATTTAAAGTTTGCCACAAGCCACCTGGGAGACACACCAAACATGTGGAAGAAGGTGCTCTGGTCAGATGAAACCAAAATTGAACTTTTTGGCAACAATGCAAAACGTTATGTTTGGCATAAAAGCAACACAGCTCATCACCCTGAACACACCATCCCCACTGTCAAACATGGTGGTGGCAACATCATGGTTTGGACCTGCTTTTCTTCAGCAGGGACAGGGAAGATGGTTAAAATTGATGGGAAGATGGATGGAGCCAAATACAGGACCATTCTGGAAGAAAACCTGATGGAGTCTGCAAAAGACCTGAGACTGGGATGGAGATTTGTCTTCCAACAAGACAATGATCCAAAACATAAAGCAAAATCTACAATGGAATGGTTCAAAAATAAACATATCCAGGTGTTAGAATGGCCAAGTCAAAGTCCAGACCTGAATCCAATCGAGAATCTGTGGAAAGAACAGAAAACTGCTGTTCACAAATGCTCTCCATCCAACCTCACTGAGCTCGAGCTGTTTTGCAAGGAGGAATGGGAAAAAATGTCAGTCTCTCGATGTGCAAAACTGATAGAGACATACCCCAAGCGACTTACAGCTGTAATCGCAGCAAAAGGTGGCGCTACAAAGTATTAACTTAAGGGGGCTGAATAATTTTGCACGCCCAATTTTTCAGTTTTTGATTTGTTAAAAAAGTTTGAAATATCCAATAAATGTCGTTCCACTTCATGATTGTGTCCCACTTGTTGTTGATTCTTCACAAAAAATACAGTTTTATATCTTTATGTTTGAAGCCTGAAATGTGGCAAAAGGTCGCAAAGTTCAAGGGGGCCGAATACTTTCGCAAGGCACTGTATATACACCTGTTCTGAAAGGCCCCAGAGTCTGCAACACTACTAAGCCCACCAAAACTCACAGACTAGCAAGGAGGGCATTAATCAGAGAGGCAAAAAAGAGACCAAGGATAACTCTGAAGGAGCTGCAAAGCTCCACAGCGGAGATTGGAGTATCTGTCCATAGGACCACTTTAAGCTGTACACTCCGCAGAGCTGGGCTTTACGGAAGGGTGGCCAGAAAAAAGCCATTGCTTAAAGAAAAAAATAAGCAAACACTTTTGGTGTTTGCCAAAGGGCATGTGGGAAACTCCCCAAACATATGGAAGAAGGTACTCTGGTCAGATGAGACTAAAATGTAGCATTTTGGCTATCAAGGAAAATGCTATGTCTGGTGCAAACCCAACACCTCTCATCACCTCGAGAACACCATCCTCACAGTGAAGCATGGTGGTGGCAGTATTCATGCTGCGGAGATGTTTTCAATCAGCAAGGACTAGGAAACTGGTCAGAATTGAATGGTGGATGACGCTTTGAGATTTGAGACTGGGGCGGAGGTTCACCTTCCAGCAGGACAATGACCCTAATCATACTGCTTGAGTGGTTTAAGGGGAAACGTTTCAATGTCTTGGAATGGCCTAGTCAAAGCCCAGACCTCAATCCAATTGAGAATCTGTGGTATGACTTAAAGATTGCTGTACACCAGTGGAACCCATTTAACTGGAAAGAGCTGGAGCAGTTTTGCCTTGAAGAATGGGCAAAAAGTGGCCAGATGTGCCAAGCTTATAGAGACATACCCCAAGAGACTTGCAGCTGTAATTCCTGCAAAAGGTGGCTCTAACAAAGTATTGACTCTTGGGGTTGAAAACATTTGTTTGTTTTTTCACCTCTTCCACACTGACTTTTCGGAATTCAAAAGTACAGTTCTTGTATTTCATAATTTGGTCCAATATACTTGGATGTGTAGTGTCAGCGTTTTTTGCTGGCATGTCATCCCAAAGTTTGTTTATCTTGCCAATGAAAAGTAATTAAAGTAGTTTGCAATAGCAGTGGGCTTTGTGATGAATGAGCTATCTGATTCAATGAATGAAGGAGCCGAGTTGGCTTTTTTCCCAAAATGTCAAGTTTCCCCAAAGCCTTTTACTCTCATTCTTTATGTAATGTATATTTGTTTCATAGTGTAGTTTATGTCTGACCCATTGACCCCAGAGTAGATAGTAGTAGATAGTAGTTAGTAGTAGTTAGTAGTAGTAGATAGTAGATAGTAGTACTAGTATCTACTCTGTTCCATTGCCAACATAGTAGTATAATAAAGTAACATAGTAGTATAATATAGTAACATAGTAGTATAATATAGTAACATAGTAGTATAATATAGTAACATAGTAGTACTAGTAGTTAGTAGTAGTATAATATAGTAATATAGTAGTATAATATAGTAACATAGTAGTATAATATAGTAATATAGTAGAATAATATAGTAATATAGTAGTATAATATAGTAACATAGTAGAATAATATAGTAACATAGTAGTATAATATAGTAGTATAATATAGTAACATAGTAGTATAATATAGTAACATAGTAGTATAATATAGTAGTATAATATAGTAACATAGTAGTATAATATAGTAACATAGTAGAATAATATAGTAATATAGTAGAATAATATAATAATATAGTGGTATAATATAGAAATATAGTAGCCTATAGTAGTATATTATAGTAACATAGTAGTATAATATAGTAACATAGTAGTATAATATAGTAATATAGTAGAATAATATAGTAGCATATAGTAGTATATTATAGTAACAAAGTAGTATAATAGAGTAACCATAGTATAATACAGTAGTATAATAGTAGCACAGTAGCCTATATATACTAAAATATTAGTAGTAAGCCTGTATGTATAGTAATATAGTAGCCTGTATATATAGTAATCCAGTAGTATAATAGAGTAGCCTAAAGCAGTATAATATAGTAACATAGTAGGCTATATACAGTTGAAGTCGGAAGTTTACATCCACTTAGGTTGGAGTCATTAAAACTCGTTTTTCAACCACTCCACAAATTTCTTGTTAACAAACTATAGTTTTGGCAGATCTACTTTGTGCATCACACAAGTAATTTTTCCTACAATTGTTTACAGACAGATCATTTCACTTATAATTCACTGTATCACAATTCTAGTGGTCAGAAGTTTAAAGGCACAGTCAACTTAGTGTATGTAAACAGCTTGGAAAATGGCTTTAGAAGCTTGTGATAGGCTAATTGACATAATTTGAGTCAATTAGAGGTGTACCTGTGGATGTATTTCAAGGCCTACCTTCAAGCTCAGTGCCTCTTTGCTTGACATCATGGGAAAATCAAAAGAATTCAGACCTCCACAAGTCTGGATCATCCAATTTCCTAACGCCTGAAGGTACCACATTCATCGGGGCGGCAGCGTAGCCTAGTGGTTAGAGCGTTGGACTAGTAACCGGAAGGTTGCGAGTTCAAACCCCGAGCTGACAAGGTACAAATCTGTCGTTCTGCCCCTGAACAGGCAGTTAACCCATTGTTCCCAGGCCGTCATTGAAAATAAGAATATGTTCTTAACTGACTTGCCTGGTTAAATAAAGGTAAAATAAAAAAATAAAAAATCTGTACAAACAATAGTACGCAATTATAAAACCATGGGACCACGCAGCCGTCATACCTCTCAGGAAGGAGAAGCGTTCTGTCTCCTAGAGATGAACATTCTTTGGTGGGAAAAGTGCAAATCAATCCCAGAACAACAGCAAAGGACCTTGTGAAGATGCTGGAGGAAACAGGTACAAAAGTAAAGAGGACATAGACTGTGTCACAAATTGCACCTTAGTCCCTATGTAGTGCACTACTTTTGACCAGGACTCATAGCGCTCTGGCCAAAGGAGTGACTGTTAAATGTAGGGAATATGGTTCCATTTGGGATGCCAATATACTATAAGGTTATTAGACTAGCAGACTATACAGTTAGACTCTGGAGCCGCTCAACTGAAGCAGTTAACAGAATCAGAGGAAATGGGGCAGACAAACATAGTCATCGTTTTTTGTTTGGTTTGATTGTTATGTTTGTAAATACTGGAGGCATTTACTTTGATCCCATGCTTGGATGACGAGGCATTGTTATGTTTGTAAATACTGGAGGCATTTACTTTGATCCCATGCTTGGATGACGAGGCATTGTTATGTTTGTAAATACTGGAGGCATTTACTTTGATCCCATGCTTGGATGACGAGGCATTGTTATGTTTGTAAATACTGGAGGCATTTACTTTGATCCCATGCTTGGATGACGAGGCATTGTTATGTTTGTAAATACTGGAGGCATTTACTTTGTTCCCATGCTTGGATGACGAGGCATTGTTATGTTACAACAACTCTTTGAGAAGAGCAGTGCTTTGCTAAATTGATTATTTTGTGTTTTCTTAGCAGTTTGACTAAACACATAAACGCACTATTCAGATTCAGGAAATGTGCACGTTTTCTACACACTTCTGAGTAGTTGGCATTCAGACACAGGAAATGTGCACGTTTCCTACACACTTCTCAGTAGTTAGAATTCAGACTCAGGAAGTGTGCACGTATCCTACACACTTCTCAGTAGTTGGCATTCAGACTCAGGAAATGTACACCTTTCCTACAGTCACATTCTGACCTTAGTTCCTTTGTTTTGTCTTTTGTTTTAGTATGGTCAGGGCGTGAGTTGGGTGGGTTGTCTATGTTAGTTTGTCAATGATTTTCTGTTTCTGTGTTTGGCCTAGTATGGTTCTCAATCAGAGGCAGCTGCCAATCGTTGTGTCCCCGGTGCGTGTGCATAGCCCGGTGCGGTACATTGCAGCGCCTCGTATCGGCCGGGCTAGAGTGGGCATCGAGCCAGGTGCCATGAAGCCGGCTCAGCACATCTGGTCTCCAGTGAGTCTCCTCGGGCCGGTGTACATGGCACCAGCCTTACGCATGGTGTCCCCGGTTCGCCAGCACAGCCCAGTGCGGGCTATTCCACCTCGCCGCACTGGCCTGGTTACGGGGAGCATTCAACCAGGTAAGGTTGGGCAGGCTCGGTGCTCAAGAGCTCCAGTGCACCTTCACGGTCCGGTCTATCCGGTGCCACCTCCACGCACCAGCCCTCCGGTGGCAGCCCCCCGCACCAGGCTGTCTCTCCGTCTTCTCCCTACAGGTGCTCCTGCCTGTCCAGCGCTGCCAGAATCTGGACATCATGCCTCTGGAACATAGCTGGACATCATGCCTCTGGAACATAGCTGGACATCACGCGTCTTTAACATAGCTGGACATCACGCCTCTGGAACATAGCTGGACATCATGCCTCTGGAACATAGCTGGACATCACGCGTCTTTAACATAGCTGGACATCTTGCCTCTGGAACATAGCTGGACATCATGCCTCTGGAACATAGCTGGACATAACGCCTCTGGAACACTTCTGCCAATCAACATTCTGGAACATATCTGGCCATCAACATTCTTTAACATAGCTGGACATCACGCCTCTGGAACGTAGCTGGACATCAAGCCTCTGGAACGTAGCTGGACATCAAGCCATTGGAACGTAGCTGGACATCAAGCCTTTGGAACGTAGCTGGACATCACGCCTCTGGAACGTAGCTGGACATCAACATTCTGGAACGTAGCTGGACATCAGCATTCTGGAACGTAGCTGGACATCACGCCTCTGGAACATAGCTGGACATCACACCTCTGAAATGTTGCTGGACATCACGCCTCTGGAACATAGCTGGACATCAAGCCTCTGGAATGTAGCTGAACATCAAGCCTCTGGAACATAGCTGGACATCACGCCTTTGGAACATAGCTGAACATCATGCCTTTGGAACATAGCTGAACATCATGCCTCTGGAATGAAGCTGGACATCACGCCTCTGGAACATATCTGGACATCATGCCTCGGGAACATAGCTGGACATCACGCCTTTGGAACATAGCTGAACATCATGCCTCTGGAACACTTCTGGCAATCAACATTCGGGAACATATCTGGCCATCAACATTCTTTAACATAGCTGGACATCACCTTCACCTTCTGGAACATAGCAGGACATAACGCCTCTGGAACACTTCTGGCAATCAACATTCGGGAACATATCTGGCCATCAACATTCTTTAACATAGCTGGACATCACGCCTCTAACATAGCTGGACATAACGCCTCTGGAACACTTCTTGCAATCAACATTCTGGAACATATCTGGCCATCAACATTCTTTAACATAGCTGGACATCACCTTCTGGAACATAGCAGGACATAACGCCTCTGGAACACGTCTGGCAATCAACATTCGGGAACATATCTGGCCATCAACATTCTTTAACATAGCTGGACATCACGCCTCTGGAATGTTACTGGACATCAAGCCTCTGGAACGTAGTTGGACATCAAGCCTCTGGAATGTTACTAGACATCATAACTCTGGAATGTAGCTGGACATCAAGCCTTTGGAATGTTACTGGACATCAAGCCTTTGGAATGTTACTGGACATCATGCCTCTGGAATGAAGCTGGACATCACGCCTTTGGAACGTAGCTGAACATCACGCCTTTGGAATGTAGCTGGACATCAACATTCTGGAACATAGCTGGACATCAAGCCTCTGGAATGTTACTGGACATCATGCCTCTGGAATGAAGCTGGACATTACGCCTCTGGAACGTAGCTGAACATTACGCCTTTGGAACATAGCTGGACATCATGCCTTTGGAACATAGCTGGACATCACTTCTCTGGAACATAGCTGGACATCAACATTCTGGAACATATCTGGCCATCAACATTCTGGAACATATCTGGACATCAACATTCTGGAACATATCTAGCCATCAACATTCTGGAACATAGCTGGACATTAACATTTTGGAACATAGCTGGACATCAACATTCTGGAACATAGCTGGACATCATGCCTCTGGAACATAGCTGGACATCATGCCTCTGGAACATAGCTGGACATCATGCCTCTGGAACATAGCTGGACATCATGCCTCTGGAACATAGCTGGACATCATGCCTCTGGAACATAGCTGGACATCACGCGTCTTTAACATAGCTGGACATCACGCCTCTGGAACATATCTGGACATCATGCCTCTGGAACATAGCTGGACATCATGCCTCTGGAACATAGCTGGACATCACGCGTCTTTAACATAGCTGGACATCACGCCTCTGGAACATAGCTGGACATCATGCCTCTGGAACATAGCTGGACATCACGCGTCTTTAACATAGCTGGACATCTTGCCTCTGGAACATAGCTGGACATCATGCCTCTGGAACATAGCTGGACATAACGCCTCTGGAACACTTCTGCCAATCAACATTCTGGAACATATCTGGCCATCAACATTCTTTAACATAGCTGGACATCACGCCTCTGGAACGTAGCTGGACATCAAGCCTCTGGAACGTAGCTGGACATCAAGCCTTTGGAACGTAGCTGGACATCACGCCTCTGGAACGTAGCTGGACATCAACATTCTGGAACGTAGCTGGACATCAGCATTCTGGAACGTAGCTGGACATCACGCCTCTGGAACATAGCTGGACATCACACCTCTGAAATGTTGCTGGACATCACGCCTCTGGAACGTAGCTGGACATCAGCATTCTGGAACGTAGCTGGACATCACGCCTCTGGAACATAGCTGGACATCACACCTCTGAAATGTTGCTGGACATCACGCCTCTGGAACATAGCTGGACATCAAGCCTCTGGAATGTAGCTGAACATCAAGCCTCTGGAACATAGCTGGACATCACGCCTTTGGAACATAGCTGAACATCATGCCTTTGGAACATAGCTGAACATCATGCCTCTGGAATGAAGCTGGACATCACGCCTCTGGAACATATCTGGACATCATGCCTCGGGAACATAGCTGGACATCACGCCTTTGGAACATAGCTGAACATCATGCCTTTGGAACGTAGCTGGACATCATGCCTTTGGAACGTAGCTGGACATCATGCCTTTGGAACGTAGCTGGGCATCATGCCTTTGGAACATAGCTGGACATCAACATTCTGGAACATATCTGGACATCAACATTCTGGAACATATCTGGACTTCAACATTCTGGAACACTTCTGGACATCAACATTCTGGAACATATCTGGACATCACACCTCTGGAACATAGCTGGACATCAACATTCTGGAACATATCTGGACATCATGCCTCTGGAACATAGCTGGACATCATGCCTCTGGGACATAGATGGACATCACACTCTGGAACATAGCTGGACATCATGCCTCTGGAACATATCTGGACATCATGCCTCTGGGACATAGATGGACATCACACTCTGGAACATAGCTGGACATCAACATTCTGGAACACTTCTGGACATCAACATTCTGGGACATGGCTGGACATCAACATTCTGGAACACTTCTGGACATCAACATTCTGGAACATAGCTGGACATCATGCCTCTGGAACATAGCTGGACATCTCTCCTCTGGAACACTTCTGGACATCAACATTCTGGAACATAGCTGGACATCATGCCTCTGGAACATAGCTGGACATCTCTCCTCTGGAACATAGCTGGACATCTCTCCTCTGGAACATAGCTGGATATCAACATTCTGGAACACTTCTGGACATCAACATTCTGGAACATAGCTGGACATCATGCCTTTGGAAGATAGTTGGACATCTCTCCTCTGGAACACTTCTGGACATCAACATTCTGGGACATGGCTGGACATCAACATTCTGGAACATAGCTGGACATCACGCCTCTGGAGCATTTCTGGACATCACACATCTGGAACATATCTGGATTGCGGGGAGTATAGATGAACAAGATTCACAAACAAAGCAAATTCCCAGACTTGGAAGAAATTACAAAAGGGCTGTCTGATCTCGTTCCACAAACATCACACAGTCAGAAGCATGCAGAAATATAGAGCAGAGCATAGTCCTCTCTCACTTCAAATAAGATGATCTCTCATAATGAAATAGCCCTGACGTATGAATGTTTCTTGCATATGAAAATATTATCAGGCTGTTCCGACAGCTTTTATTGACCCATTAGGCAACACTGAGAGACTCTAGTGGACAAGAATGAATTTGATAGCAGATACAGTAAACCATTGATTAATGCATGTCTGCATAAGTAGAGTCAGATGTTGGTAATGTATAAATAACCACTGGTTCATTGGATTTCACTTCACTAGATAATCGAACTGAAATGCAGACCCTAAAATAAAACTTGATATCTAAGGCATTACATACCTTAAGGGAAGATTCCGGCAGGTGCCGTATGGTTAGTGAGAAAGTCCATATTGGAAATGTACAGTCCCTTACTAGACGTCCGAAATCGTTTGTAAAATTCGCGGACGGCGTCGGGCCGAGCGGCAGGGCCGGACCTACCGGGAAGTCATCAAATGAACTTTGTCGGACATTCGGTTTCCGTTTTACAAAAATAATAAGATTTTGGTCATTTTGCCGCTGTCCCGGAAATTCCCACAAGAGGGCATAAGCAATCATATTGCTATTGGACAAAACATCACGATTCACGACGGGGCCTTATCTCGAAAACTGAAAATATTTCGAAGCCGAAACTCGGTGAGCGTAGGTTTGGCATAACGGGCAGTTGGCCCCGAACAAGATGGCGTCTAGGCCTCAACGGTTTTTGAGTTATGGCCATTTATCTGGGATTAAAGTGAAAATAGAGAAATTATTTTTCCACTTCACGTCAAAGTCAAGGAGGCTCCGGTGTCAATAAAAAAAAACAGCCATTTATCTATCGTCATTTAAGAGAAATTGTACAACGACAGATTGGTGATGTTCACGGATAGGTGTTTTTTTTTTTCAACGGTTACAGATCCAGTTGCAGGGTGTTCTTACGAATCTTTTTAAAGTGTGCTGCAAAGCTCTGCGAGATTTCTGTGATTTTTTATGATTTTCTGAAATAACACACACTCACTAAACCCTCCGTAAATAACTCAGTTCTTAACGTAAAGACTTAAAACTCAGGATTATGTAAAGGCATACCTCAATCAGGATATGAGTTTATTTATAGCTTCCTGTGCCAACCGGAAGTGCCTTAAATGGTGTCACAGTGGCAGTTTCCAAGGGTTAAAAAGGTCAGATCTTTTCAAAACTTCATATGTGTGATTAGGCAACCCCCATAAACTGTAAGTCAGTCATTTCTCCCAACAGATGTCAAAGAAAAGCTCTCTCTCACACACACACACACAGAAACACACACACAGCAAGGATGGAGTGACAAAGTGCGGTGCTTAAAGACACACAAAGCCTACAATGGCATTTCCATATTCTCTAGGCCGTGCCGAGTTCAACAAGATGCCCCGCTTGACCGTAGCTCGCTCGGTCTAAGCACAGCGACCATTAGAAAAGTAGGCCCAAAATGAAGGCTGGCCCTCAATGTCATTTGCTTTTGGGTGACAGTGAGAGAACCATTAAGGTGAGAAGCACAATTCGACCTTAGGTACGTTCCTAAGGTCCTCCCGATCCGTGCAAGCCTAACCTTGACCATGTGGCATTAACCCTTAACAGTTAAAAGAAGGTGTTTACATCAAACCGTTTGCATTGACTTCTCTCCCCATAGGAATACATTGCCTGCACCTCTAAATTCAACCTGAAGCCTATGTGGGTTATGAATGCCTAATGAACCTGTCTTCTATGACAGTCCATCAGACCACTATGAGGTCTACCTGTGTCGATTCTAAGCTTCCTGGAGCAAACGGAAGTGGTTAAAATCACCCTAAAAGTGTTTATCCATACCCTGCCTGCAGTTTGATAGACATAGTGCATTCAACCCTGTGTAAATCAGTCAATTCTTAACGTAAGGACTTAAAACTCAGGATTCTGTAAAAGCATACCCCAGTGAGGATATGTGTTGACTTATAGCTTCCTGTGCCAACCGAAAGTGCCATAATTGGTGTCTCTTGGGCTGTTTCGAGGGGTTAAAAAAGTCAGATCTTTCCAAAACTTCATATATGTGATTAGGCAACCCCCATAAACTGTAAATCAGTCATTTTTCCCATAAAATTTCAAAGGAAAAATAAATCACCCTAAAACACAACTTGGATGGAGGGACGTATTGGGGTGCGTAGAGACAGACAGTGACTGCAATAGTTAGCTTTGTTCGAGCTAAAAAAGAACCGTCAGACCTAGAGTTACGAAACTTTAGAATCCTGTTCTAGACCTCCGGTCGATAGTGCGTGGTGAGTTCGGTGGCTCTAGAAGGTTCTCGGACCGAGAAACAGCCTCGTACATTTGCAATGATTTCAATTCATTTTGACCATTACAAAAATGACGACATTTAGAAAAGTCTCAGAGACGCAAGGCTAGGTGCATTGAAACCGGCTCGGCCCATAGAGACAGATCCCAACGTTTCTGTCCGATAGCTCATTCAAGGACCCCGTAGCAAGTCATGGAAAAAAGTGGATTTTCAGCACCAATTAGGGTTTTACTCGGGCACCGAAGGACCTATCGAGCCGAAACTCGGGATTCGGGGTCGCCTCACATAGGCCTACACATAATGTCCGACCTGGACCCGCAGCTAGAACGTAACTATGTGTTTTACGTTTTTATTATGTTTTAAACCGAAGGCGCTGTGAATTATGGGCCTGCTCTGACATATGTGATAGTTGGCTTCTAAATGAGTAGGAAAAAGTGGGTTTGGTGTCAATTGATATCAGTTTGGTGTCATAATGACATCTAATTGACTGATGGACACTGACTTGCTAGTTGACTTTTGTACATTTGCAATGTGTTTAAACGGAGAGGGACCATCACCAAAATGGCATTCTGAAATCAACACAAAAAATGGCATCACCATAGTCTCCAGACTGTGCCGAGTTCAACAAGACGCCCCGCTTGACCGTAGCTCGTTCTGAGTGCAGCGACCTTGAAAAAAAGAAGGCCCAAAATGCAGCCTGCCCCACAATGTCATTTGATTTTGGGTGGCAGTGAGAGAACCGTTAGGGTGAGAAGCACAATTCGACCTCAGGTACGTTCCTGAGGTCCTCCCGATCCGTGCAAGCCTAACCTTGACCGTGTGGCATTAACCCTTAACATTTAAAAGAAGGTGTTTACATCAAACCGTTTGCATTGACTTCTCTCCCCATAGGAATACATTGCCTGCACCTCTAAATTCAACCTGAAGCCTATGTGGGTTATGAATGCCTAATGAACCTGTCTTCTATGACAGTCCATCAGACCACTATGAGGTCTACCTGTGTCGATTCTAAGCTTCCTGAAGCAACCGGAAGTGGTTGAAATCACCTTATCAGTGTTGATCCATACACTGCCTGCAGTTTGATAGACATAGTGCATTCAACCCTGTGTAGATCAGTCAATTCTTAACTTAAAGACTTAAAACTCAGGATTCTGTAAGTGTCTATGTCAATCAAGACATGTGTTTACTTATAGCTTCCTGTGCCAACCGGAAGTGCCTTTAATTGGGTCACACTGTCTGTTTTGAAGGGTTAGAAAAGTCACATCTCTCCAAAACTTAATATGTGTGACTAGGTAACCCTCATGAACTGTAAATCAGTCATTTCTCCCAACAGATGTCAAAGAAAAGCATTCACATACACACACAGCAAGGATGGAGTGATAAAGTGCGGTGCTCAAAGACACAGAGAGCAGGCAATGGCATAAACATAATCTCTAGGCCGTGCCGAGTTCAACGAGATATCCCGCTTGACCGTAGCTCGCTCGGTCTAGGCGCAGCGACCATTAGAAAAGTAGGCCCAAAATGAAGCCTCCACCACAACATAATTTGCTTTTGGGTGACAGCGGCGGAACCGTTAGGTTTAGAAGGACAATTCAACCACAGGAATGTTCCTAAGGTCCTCCCGATCCGTGCAAGCCTAACGTTGACCGTGTGGCATTAACCCTTAATAGTTAAAAGAGGGTGTTTACTTCAAAGAGTTTGCATTGACTTCTCTCCCCATAGGAATACATTGCCTGCACACCTAAATTCAACCTGAAGCCTATATGGGTTATGAATGCCGTATGAACCTGTCTTCGGTAACAGTCCATCAAGCCACTATGAGGTCTACCTGTGTCGATTCTAAGCTTCCTTTAGCAACCGGAAGTGGTTAAAATCACCCTAAAAGTGTATACCCATACCCTGCCTGCAGTTTGATAGACATAGTGCATTCAACCCTGTGTAAATCAGTCAGTTCTTAACATAAGGACTTAAAACTCAGGATTCTGTAAAAGCCTACCCCAATGAGGATATGTGTTGATCTATAGCTTCCTGTGCCAACCGGAAGTGCCATAATTGGTGTCTCTTGGGCTGTTTCGAGGGGTTAAAAAAGTCAGATCTTTCCAAAACTTCATATATGTGATTAGGCAACCCCTATGAACTGTAAATCAGTAATTCTTCCCATAAAATTTTAAAGGAAAAATAAATCACCCTAAAACACAACTTGGATGGAGGGACGTATTGGGGTGCGTAGAGACAGACAGTGACTGCAATAGTTAGCTTTGTTCGAGCTAAAAAAGAACCGTCAGACCTAGAGTTCTGAAACTTTAGAATCCTGTTCTAGACCTCCGGTCAATAGTGCGTGGTGAGTTACGTGGCTCTAGAAGGTTCTCGGACCGAGAAACAGCCTCGTACATTTGCAATGACTTCAATTCATTTTGACCGTTACGAAAATGACGACATTTAGAAAAGTCTCAGAAACGCAAGACTAGGTGCATTGCGACCGTCTCGTTCCATAGAGACGGACCCCAACGTTTCTGTCCGATAGCTCATACAAGGACCCCGTAGCAAGTCATGGAAAAAAGTGGATTTTCAGCACCAATTAGGGTTTTGCTCGGACACCAAATGACCGATCGAGCTGAAACTTGGGATTCGGGGTCGCCTCAGCTAGGCCTACACATAACATAAGAAATGGACCCGCAGCTAGAACGTAACTACGTGTTTTATGTTTTTTTTATGGTTTGAACCGAAGGCGTTGTGAATTTTGGGCCAGCTCTGAAGTATGTGATAGTTGGCTACTAAACGAATTGGAAAAAGTGGGTTTGGTGTCAGTTTGTATCAGTTTGGTGTCAGAATGATATCTAATTGACTGACGGACGGTGACTTGCTGGTGACTCTTGTCCATTTGCAATATGTTTAAACAGTGAGGTACCATCACCAAAGTGACATTCTGAAATCAACCCTAACGAGCGACTGAGATTAACCAGAATCACTGCCCAGCCATCCCGAGTTCATCGGGCCAGTCAATTTCACATTCCTGCAGGATTTTTATAGCATGACAAATTCGTGATGGTACCTGCCCATTGAACCATATTGCAAATGCCCAGTGACTTTGCAAAAGTAAGAAAACATAAACAAATGGACATAATGAAATCACCATATTTTTATTTTTGGATTACCAGTTGCACAACAATGCACGTACACTTGCAATATGATTCAACAGTGAAAAAACATCACAAAATGGACATGATGAAGTCAACACAACGAGCAATGGAAATGAGCAACTATCACTGCCAGGCCATCCCGAGTTCATCTGGCCAGTCAATTTTGCATTCTGCAGGATTTTTGAGCATGTCAATTTCTTATGGTAAATGCCCATTGAACCATATTGCAAATGCCCGTACACTTGCAATATGATTCAACAGTGAAAAAACATCACAAAATGGACATGATGAAGTCAACACAATGAGTGATGGAAAGGAGCAACTATCACTGCCAGGCCATCCCGAGTTCATCTGGCCAGTCAATTTTGCATTTCTGCAGGATTTTTGAGCATGTCAAATTCTTATGGTAAATGCCCATTGAACCATATTGCAAATGCCCGTACACTTGCAATATGATTCAACAGTGAAAAAACATCACAAAATGGACATGATGAAGTCAACACAATGAGCGATGGAAAGGAGCAACTATCACTGCCAGGCCATCCCGAGTTCATCTGGCCAGTCAATTTTGCATTTCTGCAGGATTTTTTAGCATGTCAAATTTCTTATGGTATTTGGCCCCAAAAAAAGTGACTTTTGACTTTCACTTTTGACTTCCTATGAAATCATATTGCAAATGGACAAATCATATTCCTTATGCACAAGTAAATTTTTTGGGGGGATAATACAATTTTACAAATGTATATTCATATAGTTCTTTCACATGATGAATTGACACAAAAATGGAAAGAATTTTGAAAAACGGTCCAGAAAGCACTATTTTAAGGGTGTGTGAAGTTTTTTACAACATTTTGACATTTTTGACTTTTGACTTTTGACTTCCTATGAAATCACATTGTAAATGGACAAAACATATTTCTTATGCGCATGTAAAAAAAAAATTACACGTGTAATTGACAAAAAAATCGAAAGATTTTCGAAAAACGGTCCAGAAAGCACTTTTTTAAGGGGTGATAATTTTTGACAAAAAAATCATTTTTTCAAAATTTTGCTTTTGGATGTTGACTTGAGGTCCATTTCCAATATGAAAAACCACGGTGGAGCGCACTCACCCCCTGTTGGATTTTTGAAGTGTTACAACTGGCAATAGCCATATGACATTTGCCATCAACTTTGCACGAATAAACGTCCAATTGGGTGGTATTGACCAATGTGTATATGGTTTGTCCGATGCCAATGACTTGCCATTCATTTTTGTCCATTTCAGGGGGGTCTTCCCTTACATAGTGGGATAAAACACAGGTCAAACTCTTCAACAGCTGTTAGAGAGCTTTGATGTTGAACTGAGACCTAAAGTATCAGGCCCAGAACAGAGTATCTAAAGTGTCAGGCCCAGAACAGAGTATCTAAAGTGTCAGGCCCAGAACAGAGTATCTAAAGTATCAGGCCCAGAACAGAGTATCTAAAGTATCAGGCCCAGAACAGAGTATCTAAAGTATCAGGCCCAGAACAGAGTATCTAAAGCATCAGGCCCAGAACAGAGTATCTAAAGTATCAGGCCCAGAACAGAGTATCTAAAGTATTAGACCCAGAACAGAGTATCGAAAGTATCAGACCCAGAGAAGAAATCCAAACCTTTCATTTCATAAACAACCGCCTACAGAAAGATACAGTTGCTTTTAAAGAGGGGCTTTGATGAGCTGGCCATTACAACAGCAGCCATTACAACAGCAGCCATTACAACAGCAGCCATTACGACAGCAGCCATTACAACAGCAGCCATTACAACAGCAGCCATTACGACAGCAGCCATTACAACAGCAGCCATTACAACAGCAGCCATTACAACAGCAGCCATTACGACAGCAGCCATTACAACAGCAGCCATTACAACAGCAGCCATTACAACAGCAGCCATTACAACAGCAGCCATTACAACAGCAGCCATTACGACAGCAGCCATTACGACAGCAGCCATTACGACAGCAGCCATTACGACAGCAGCCATTACAACAGCAGCCATTACAACAGCAGCCATTACAACAGCAGCCATTACGACAGCAGCCATTACGACAGCAGCCATTACGACAGCAGCCATTACAACAGCAGCCATTACAACAGCGGCCATTACAACAGCGGCCATTACGACAGCGGCCATTACGACAGCGGCCATTACGACAGCGGCCATTACGACAGCGGCCATTACGACAGCAGCCATTACGACAGCAGCCATTACGACAGCAGCCATTACGACAGCAGCCATTACAACAGCAGCCATTACAACAGCAGCCATTACGACAGCAGCCATTACGACAGCAGCCATTACGACAGCAGCCATTACGACAGCGGCCATTACGACAGCGGCCATTACAACAGCGGCCATTACAACAGCGGCCATTACGACAGCGGCCATTAGACAGTGGCCATTACGACAGTGGCCATTACGACAGTGGCCATTACGACAGCAGCCATTACGACAGCAGCCATTACAACAGCGGCCATTACGACAGTGGCCATTACGACAGTGGCCATTACGACAGCAGCCATTACGACAGCAGCCATTACGACAGCGGCCATTACGACAGTGGCCATTACAACAGCGGCCATTACAACAGCAGCCATTACAACAGCAGCCATTACGACAGCAGCCATTACGACAGCGGCCATTACAACAGCGGCCATTACGACAGCAGCCATTACGACAGCAGCCATTACAACAGCAGCCATTACAACAGCAGCCATTACGACAGCAGCCATTACGACAGCAGCCATTACGACAGCAGCCATTACGACAGCGGCCATTACGACAGCGGCCATTACAACAGCGGCCATTACAACAGCGGCCATTACGACAGCGGCCATTAGACAGTGGCCATTACGACAGTGGCCATTACGACAGTGGCCATTACGACAGCAGCCATTACGACAGCAGCCATTACAACAGCGGCCATTACGACAGTGGCCATTACGACAGTGGCCATTACGACAGCAGCCATTACGACAGCAGCCATTACG
Organism: Oncorhynchus kisutch; assembly: GCF_002021735.2. Lineage (NCBI taxonomy): Eukaryota > Metazoa > Chordata > Actinopteri > Salmoniformes > Salmonidae > Oncorhynchus > Oncorhynchus kisutch. The sequence goes on along the minus strand of NC_034188.2, from coordinate 93,792,809 downwards.
ACAGCGGCCATTACGACAGTGGCCATTACAACAGCGGCCATTACAACAGCAGCCATTACAACAGCAGCCATTACGACAGCAGCCATTACGACAGCGGCCATTACAACAGCGGCCATTACGACAGTGGCCATTACGACAGTGGCCATTACGACAGCAGCCATTACAACAGCAGCCATTACAACAGTGGCCATTACGACAGCAGCCATTACGACAGCAGCCATTACAACAGCAGCCATTACGACAGTGGCCATTACAACAGTGGCCATTACAACAGCAGCCATTACGACAGTGGCCATTACGACAGTGGCCATTACGACAGCAGCCATTTTGTGGCAACCATTTCCAATTAGGAATATAACACTGGATCACCACTACATCCATCCAGCGTCTTGTCCTGTGTTGTCCTGTCCTGTGTTGTCCTGTCTTGTGTTGTCCTGTCTTGTCCTGTCTTGTCTTGGCTTGTCCTGTCCTGTCTTGTCCTGTGTTGTGCTGTGATGTCCTGTCTTGTGTTGTGTTGTCCTGTCTTGTCCTGTGATGTCCTGTCTTGTGTTATGTTGTCCTGTGATTTCCTGTCTTGTGTTGTCCAGTGTTGTGTTGTGTTGTCCTGTGTTGTCCTGTGATGTCCTGTGATGTCCTGTCTTGTGTTGGAGAATAGGCACCAGAGCTATGTAATCCTGGCTTTAGTTAGAGTGTCTTGTACTGTGTTGTCTTGTCCTATCGTGTCCTTGTTCTTGTCTTGTCATGTCCTGTCTTATCCTGTTTTGTCCTGTCTTGGAGAACTGGCACCAGCTCTATTTAATATTAGCTTTAGTCAGGGATTGTCATGTACTGTGTTGTCTTGTCCTTGTTCTTGTCTTGTCATGTCCTGTCTTATCCAGTCTGGTCCTGTCTTGGAGAACTGGCACCAGATCTATTTAATCCTGGCTTTAGTACGTCCCAATTGGACAGTTAACTCAGATGCCCATTGGTGTTTATTGTCTTTAAAGGATTTCTTTGGTCTTTGTGTCGGCATGTTGTGAGTGGTTCAGTGTCAGGGCTTTCCTTCAGGGGGACTCCATATGGCTGAGAGTTGCTCTTCAGAGACCATGTAGCCTGCACCCCTTTCACAGCTAATCTCATTTTAGCATTTCCAAACAAAGATTGGCTTTGTAGACACTCAAACAATCACATACAAGCCTCACAACGACCCTTTTTCAAACAGCTTCACCGTCAAAATCTTGTTAGACTCTACGGCTCTTTCGTTTCTTTCTCAAGCGTCAGGTAACCTAGCAGTTAAGACCATTTGGCCAGTAACCAAAAGGTTGCTGGTTTGAATCCCCGAGCTGGCAAATTGGAAAAATCTGCTGTTCTACCCTTGAGCAAGTCAGATAACCCCCAACAACAACTAATCCCGGCATCCGATTATGTTGTTTTCAACTCTCTAGAGACAGCAGGAGCGGTAGAGATACTCTGAATGATCGGCTATGAAAAGCCAACCGACATTTACTCCTGAGGTGCTGACTTGCTGCACCCTCGACAATTACTGTGATTATTATAATTTGACCATGCTGGTCATTTATGAACATTTGAACATCTTGGCCATGTAATGTTATAATCTCCACCCGGCACAGACAGAAGAGGACTGGCCACCCCACATAGCCTGGTTCCTCTCTAGGTTTCTTCCTAGGTTTTGGCCTTTCTAGGGAGTTTTTCCTAGCCACCGTGCTTCTACACCTGCATTGCTTGCTGTTTGGGGTTTTAGGCTGGGTTTCTGTACAGCACTTTGAGATATCAGCTGATGTAAGAAGGGCTTTATAAATACATTTGATTTGATGACGGCAGGCCTCCGTACCTCTCTGATTCAGAGGGGTTGAATGCAGAAGTCACATTACAGTTGAAGACATTCAGTTGTGGCTGACTAGGTATCACCTCTCTTTTCACAAGTTCTTCTTGGGTCTTCCCTGGCGGCAGTGGTCTGTGTCAGAGCAAATACTAGCGCATCCAGAACCTATACTCACAATACTCACATCCAGAACCTATAGTCACCAGGACTTAGGCTGATGATCCTGTTTGTCTGAGGGTAGCAGTTATTGGCTGTCTCCACGTTAGTGGGAACGTAAGCTCTTTCTCCCCACCAAGAGGTCAACACCTCCTTTTTCAGAGGCCAGTGTGAGATATTGACGACAACTGACTGGTGATGACATCATTGACTGTGTGTTCAGCGGGAGTCCCGCCCTGTTCATTGTGTACAGACTTTATTTTCTGTGTTAATCTACAACAGAGCTGCAAAATCATTTATTCTTCATGTTTCGAGACTCAAGAGAAGAGGAAATAAAAGATAACAAGAATGATGATGGACACTAACGGTGTTCCCTATGGGCCCGTGTTCCCTATGGGCCCGTGTTCCCTATGGGCCCGTGTTCCCTATGGGCCCTGGTCAGAGGCAGTCTGGAATATGGTGCCATTTGGGATGCAGGGTTCTGATAAGGTGAAACACCTATAAATGTCAGAACGCCATGCATAATACTATTTATTACTTAGCGTTGCCATGGGATCGACTTCATCTCTAAAGGTCAGAGTACATGACTAATTTCAACTATTTTCTGCTGACGTGGTCTTTGATCCTAAAGCACTGCAGTTATCACACACATTCATAGGAGTTATCACACATTCACATACGTGCTCTGGCAGGTAAGGGTGTTCTCGAGAGGCTAGATGTTCTTTACCATTCGGCCATCAGATGTGCCACCAATGCTCCTTATAGGACACATCAATGCACTCTATACTCCTCTGTAAACTGGTCATCTCTGTATACCCGGCGCAACACCCACTGGTTGATGCTTATTGATAAAACCCTCTTAGGCCTCACTCCCCCCTATCTGAGATATCTACTGCAGCCCTCATCCTCCACATACAACACCCGTTCTGCCAGTCACATTCTGTTAAAGGTCCCCAAAGCACACACATCCCTGGGTCGCTCCTCTTTTCAGTTCACTGCAGCTAGCGACTGGAACGAGCTGCAACACTCAAACTGGACAGTTTTATCTCAATCTCTTCATTCAAAGACTCAATCATGGACACTCTTACTGACAGTTGTGGCTGCTTCGTGTGATATAATGTTGTCTCTACCTTCTTGCCTTTTGTGCTGTTGTCTGTGCCCAATAATGTTTGTACCATGTTTTGTGTTGCTATCATGTTGTGCTGCTACCATGTTGTGTTGCTACCATGCTGTGTTGTGGCCTTAGGTCTGTCTTTATGTCGTGTTGTGGTGTCTCTCTTATCGTGATGTGTGTTTTGTCCTATATTTGTATTTCTTTAAATTTTTTATTATCTCCCGTCCCCGCAGGAGGCCTTTTGCCTTTTGGTAGGCCGTCATTGTGAATAAGAATTTGTTTTTAACTGACTTGTTAAATAAAGGTTAAATAAATAACAAATATAAAAAATAAACAATCTTTAAGGTTTCACAGCCGAGCAGTGAATTTCAAGATTCAACCACAAAGACCAGGGAGTTTTTCCAAATATTTTTGTGAATATTTATGTAAATTAGTTATTTATTTATTTATTTCAATAAAATAAATAAAAACATAAACAACATGTGGAATAGGTCAAGGGGTAGGAATACATTCTGAAGGCACTGTAGAGCTAGGGGAGCACAGAGAGAGAGCTAGAGGAGCACAGAGAGAGCTAGGAGCACAGAGAGAGAGCTAGGGGAGCACAGAGAGAGCTAGGAGCACAGAGAGAGCTAGGGGAGCACAGAGAGAGAGCTAGGGGAGCACAGAGAGAGAGCTAGAGGAGCACAGAGAGAGCTAGGAGCACAGAGAGAGAGCTAGGGGAGCACAGAGAGAGAGCTAGAGGAGCACAGAGAGAGCTAGGAGCACAGAGAGAGAGCTAGGGGAGCACAGAGAGAGCTAGGAGCACAGAGAGAGCTAGGGGAGCACAGAGAGAGAGCTAGGGGAGCACAGAGAGAGAGCTAGGGGAGCACAGAGAGAGAGCTAGGGGAGAACAGAGAGAGAGCTAGGGGAGCACAGAGAGAGAGCTAGAGGAGCACAGAGAGAGCTAGGAGCACAGAGAGAGAGCTAGGGGAGCACAGAGAGAGCTAGGGGAGCACAGAGAGAGAGCTAGGGAAGCACAGAGAGAGAGCTAGGGAAGCACAGAGAGAGAGCTAGGGGAGCACAGAGAGAGCTAGGGGCACCAGGTTAGTGGTTAGAGGAGGCAGGTAGCCTAGTGGTTAGAGGCAGGTAGCCTAGTGGTTAGAGGCGGCAGGTAGCCTAGTCGTTAGAGGAGGCAGGTAGCCTAGTGGTTAGAGGCGGCAAGGTAGCCTAGTGGTTAGAGGAAACAGGTAGCCTAGTGGTGGCAGGTAGCCTAGTGGTTAGAGGAGGCAGGTAGCCTAGTGGTTAGAGGAGGCAGGTAGCCTAGTGGTTAGAGGAGACAGGTAGCCTAGTGGTTAGAGCAGGCAGGTAGCCTAGTGGTTAGAGGAGGCAGGTAGCCTAGTGGTTAGAGGAGGCAGGTAGCCTAGTGGTTAGAGGAGGCAGGTAGCCTAGTGGTTAGAGGAGGCAGGTAGCCTAGTGGTTACAGCATTGGGCTTGTAAGCGAAAGGTTGCTAGATTGAATCCCCGAGCTGACAAGGTACAACTCTGTCGTTCTGCCCCTGAACAAGGCAGTTAACCCACTGTTCCTACGCCATCATTGAAAATAAGAATTTGTTCTTAACTGACTTGTCTGGTTAAATAAAGGTTATATTTCAAAAAATGTAAAAACAGTACCACATCTTAGAAATCACCTGATCACCTTCTCAGAGAAAACTACTGTTTACTGTGTCTGTCTCTGGAGAGACCTGATCACCTTCTCAGAGAAAACTACTGTTTACTGTGTCTGTCTCTGGAGAGACCTGGAAAGACCTGATCACCTTCTCAGAGAAAACTACTGTTTACTGTGTCTGTCTCTGGAAAGACCTGATCACCTTCTCAGAGAAAACTACTGTTTACTGTGTCTGTCTCTGGAAAGACCTGGAAAGACCTGATCACCTTCTCAGAGAAAACTACTGTTTACTGTGTCTGTCTCTGAAAAGACCTGATCACCTTCTCAGAGAAAACTACTGTTTACTGTGTCTGTCTCTGGAAAGACCTGATCACATCCTCAGAGAAAACTACTGTTTACTGTGTCTGTCTCTGGAAAGACCTGATCACATCCTCAGAGAAAACTACTGTTTACTGTGTCTGTCTCTGGAAAGACCTGATCACATCCTCAGAGAAAACTACTGTGTCTGTCTCTGGAAAGACCTGATCACATCCTCAGAGAAAACTACTGTTTACTGTGTCTGTCTCTGGAAAGACCTGATCACATCCTCAGACACAGTAAACAGTAGTTTTCCTTGTCTCTGGAAAGTACTGGAAAGGCCTGATCACATCCTCAGACACAGGAAACAGTAGTTTTCCTTGTCTCTGGAAAGCTCTGGAAAGGCCTGATCACATCCACAGACACAGTAAACAGTAGATTTCCTTTTCCCTGGAAAGCACTGGAAAGGCCTGGCTTTAGTACAGTTCAGTTGGCTGGTTACAGAAAGCTACCATCAAATTGGTTGGCTAAGACAGGCTTCTCCAGAGAGACCAGCAGCCTGTCAGCTAGTGTTGAAGGGGAGTTTGACTTTCATCGCTCCTGTCTATTCTCTTTGGCATACACCAGACTTTCAATATACAGTATAAGTATATCTCTAGTTATATACCAGACCTTTAATATACAGTATATCTCTAGTCACATACCAGACATTTAATATACAGTATATCTCTAGTTATATACCAGACATTTAATATACAGTATATCTCTAGTTATATACCAGACATTTAATATACAGTATATCTCTAGTTATATACCAGACATTTAATATACAGTATATCTCTAGTTATATACCAGACATTTAATATACAGTATATCTCTAGTTATATACCAGACCTGTAATATACAGTATATCTCTAGTCACATACCAGACATTTAAATACAGGCTGAAACACAACATCTATAGGTATGAATACTCTCTGTATCTGTAATGTTGATTCAGTATGACTGCTGTAAATGTTCATGTTTTGGTCATTTAGCAGACACTCCTATCAGAGAGATGTACGGGTCTATCAGAGTCCACAACGTATATTGGTTTTCATATGTTTGAATCCTCTGCGTGACTCAAGTCATTTCTTCAACTGTCAACACTTTCAAATGAATAGAAGCGTAAGCGGAGCGGCATTGGTTGGGAATGTTGGTGAGGTGCGTGTCCGGGGCTGTGAGTCCCCCGCGGATTGACGGTCTCGGAGCCGCCTAGCTATGTCACAATGGGACACCAGACTATCGTGACTCTGTGGACTCTGAATTACGCTTTATAGTCAGTCCCGTTCAACTAAAGTAGGTCCTCTCAAAAAGGTACATGTAAAACAAACGGGAGAGAAAGGTCATGTGATCTTCTCCGGGTTTCTTTTGTCCTTAACATCAGGTTTAACCACAGCAAGGTAGGTGATTTGAACAACAGAGCCTTGTGATTAACATAAATCGAGGAGCTGTCACTCAGGGTCTGTGACCGGCATCGCTGATGATGGGAGGACAGAGGAAAGTAGTTAGATAAGCCTATTGTCTTTGTCTGTTAAATGCTGTGACCTTGAGTCATTGAGCCCCTGTCAACCGGAGCATCCTCACTGATCGTATGCACCTTTTAGCTTCCACCTTTCGGACTGAGTGGGGAGATGGAAGAGGGAAGAAGGGAGAGGGGAGAGGGGAGAGGGGAGAGAGGAGATGGAAGAGGGAAAATGGGAGATGGGAGAGGGGACAGGGGAGAGAGGGGAGAGGGGACAGGGAGAGGGGAGAGGGAAGAAGGGAGAGGGGAGAGGGTGACCAGGGGAGAGAGGAGATGGAAGAGGGAAAATGGGAGATGGGAAGATGGGGACAGGGGAGAGGGGAGAGAGGATGAGGGGGACAGGGGATAGGGGAGGAGGGGAGAGGGGAGAGGGGAAGAGGGGAGAGGGGCGATTGGAGAGGGAAAATGGGAGATGGGAGAGGGGACAGGGGAGAGGGGCCGAGGGGGAAGCAAGGGAGAGGGGGAGAGGGAAGAGGGGACAGGGGAGAGGGAGAGAGGAGATGGAAGAGGCAAATGGGAGATGGGAGAGGGGGACAGGGGGAGGGGAGGGGGGAAGGAAGGGAGAGGGAAGGAGGGAGAGGGAGACTGTTCTTACCATGTTTCTGCCTGATTGGGGGAGATGGAAGAGGGAAGAAGGAAGAGGGGGAGAGGGGAGAGGGAAGAGGGAAGAGGGGAGAGGGGAGCTGTTCTTTACATGTTTCTGCCTGATTGGGGAGATTGAAGAGGGAAGAAGGAAGAGGGGAGAGGGGAGGGAAGAGGGAAGAGGGAAGAGGAAGAAGAGGGAAGAGGGAAGAGGGAGAAGAGGGAAGAGGGAAGAGGGGAGATGTTCTTACCATGTTTCTGCCTGATTGGGGAGATGGAAGAGGGAAGAAGGGAGAGGGGAGAGGGGGGAGGAGGGAAGAGGGAAGAGGGAAGAGGGAAGAGGGGAGAGGGGAGAGGGAAGAGGGGAGAGGGGAGATGGAAGAGGGAAAAGGGAAGAAGGAGAGGGGAGAGGGAAGAGGGAAGAGGGAAAGAGGGAAGAGGGAAGAGGGAAGAGGGAAGAGGACGAGGGAAGAGGGAAGAGGGAAGAGGAAGAGGGGAGAGGGGAGGAGAGAGGGGAGAGGGAAGCGGGGAGAGGGGGGCGGGGAGAGGGAAGAGGAAGAGGGGAGAGGGAAGAGGGGAGAGGGAAAGAAGGAGAGGGAAGGGAGAGGGAAGATGGAAGAGGGGAGAGGGGAGAGGGCGAGGGGAGAGGGGAGAGGGGAGAGGGAAGAGGGAAGAGGGAAGAGGGAAGAGGGAAGAGGGCAGAGGGAAGAGGGAGAGGGGAGATGTTCTTACCATGTTTCTGCCTGATTGGGGAGATTGAAGAGGGAAGAAGGGAGAGGGGAGAGGGAAGAGGGAAGAGGGAAGAGGGAAGAGGGGAGAGGGGAGAGGGGATGAGGGGAGATGTTCTTACCATGTTTCTGCCTGATTGGGGAGATTGAAGCGGGAAGAAGGGAGAGGGGAGAGTGAAGAGGGGAGAGGGAAGAGAGGAGATGGAAGAAGGAGAGGGGAGAGGGAAGAGGGGAGAGGGGAGAGGTGAGATGTTCTTACCATGTTTCTGCCTGATTGGGGAGATTGAAGAGGGAAGAAGGGAGAGGGAAGAGGGGAGAGGGAAGAAGGGAGAGGGGAGAGGGGAGAGGGGAGATGTTCTTACCATGTTTCTGCCTGATTGGGGACAGGGGTGCAGTGGAGATGGCAGGCAGTCAGGCAGGAAGAGACACACACATCTGTCTTTATAGACTTAAAAGCCAGTCCCAGACAGCAAAGGACAGGTGGTGACCATATCTTTTAAGATGTTACAACATATTCCTGATCTGTAGAACTATACAGTCTATATAGACTCAGACCTGGGCAACTCCAGTCCTCGGGCGCCTGATTGGTGTCACAGCTTTGCACCCAGCCCCAGCTAACACACCAATAATTAACTAATCATGATCTTCAGTTAAAAATGCAATTAGTTTAATCAGCTGTGTTTGCTAGGATGTGGGATAAGTGTGACATCAATCAGGGACCCGAGGACTGGAATTGCCCAGGACTGCGGGAAGCGTTTTACAGATAAACATCTTGTAAATATCCACCAAAATTAGCCTTGCAAGCTTGGAAGTATCATCTCTATGAAAGAACTGTGTCCAATTTCATCAAAAAAAATCTAATAAAAAACATTGTCAATTTTATTCATTGCTCAGACTCCAGTTCACGTGCAACAGTCTCAGTGGGAGGAACACTTAGTTGGATCAATTTGTAGATAACTGTTAGCAAAATGGCTAAATTGCTTCTAATGGGAATGCAGAGGCATTGGTTCCATCTTGGACATTGAAGAGAAGGCATTCATCATTCCTGCCTGGCTGTTCTAAGGAAAATAATGAATGACGTGGAAGGCAGCGCGTCGTGGAACTACCCTCCCACCTAGTTGCATTATTAGCCCCGAGTTGATTATCCCTTTTATACCATGGCTATAAGTTAACATACATTGCCTTGCAAAATTACTCACCCCCCTTGGCATTTTTCCTATTTGTTGCATTACAACCTGTCATTTAAATAGATTTTTATTTGGATTTCATATAATCGACATACACAAAATAGTCCAAATTGGTGAAGTGAAATTTAAAAAATTACTTTTTTTTTTTAAAATGCTAAAAAATGTAAAACAAAAAAGTGGTGTGTGCATATGTATCTATATATATCTATACATATGCACACACCACTTATGCACACCACATATGCACACAAATTACTTTTTTTCAAAAAATGCAAAAAACATTTTTTTGCATTTTTTGAAAAAAAGAAATTTTTAAAATTTCACTTCACCAATTTGTATATATATATGTATGTATGTATGTATGTATGTATGTATGTATTCACCCCCTTTGCTATGAATCCCATAAATAGGATCTGGTGCAACCAATTACCTTCAGAAGTCACATACTTAGTTAAATAAAGTCCACCTGTGTGCAATCTTATTGTCACATGATCTGTCACATGATCTCAATATATATACACCTGTTCTGAAAGGCCCCATGGTCTGCAACTCAATTATTAAAAAATGGAAAGAATATGGCACAACAACAAACCTGCCAAGACAGGGTCACTCACCAAAACTCGCAGACCAGGCAAGGACGTTATTAATCAGAGAAGCACCAAAAGAAACCAAAGATAACCCTGAAGGAGCTGCAAAGCTCCACAGCAGAAATTGGAGGATCTGTCCATAGAACCACTTTAAACCGTACACTCCGCAGAGCTGGGCTTCACGGAAGGGTGGCCAGAAAAAAGCCATTGCTTATAGAAAAAAATAAGCAAACACGTTTGGTGTTCACCAAAAGGCATGTGGGAGACTCCCCAAACATATGGAATAAGGTACTCTGGTCAAATGAGACTAAAATTGAGCTTTTTGGCCATCAAGGAGAACACTATGTCTGGCGCAAACCCAACATCTCTCATCACCCCGAGAGCACCATCCCAGTGAAGCATGGTGGTGGCAGCATTATGCTGTGGGGATGTTTTTATTGGCAGGAACTGGGAAACTGGTCAGATTTGAATGATGGATGGCACTAAATACAGGGAAATTCTTGAGGGAAACCTGTTTCAGTCTCCAGAGATTTGAGACTGGGGCGGAGGTTCACCTTCCAGCAGGACAATGACCCTAAGCATACTGCTAATGCAACACTCGAGTGGTTTAAGGGGAAACATTTAAATGTCAATGCCCAGACCTCAATCCAATTGAGAATCTGTAGAATGACTTAAAGATTGTTGTACACCAGCAGAACTCATCCAACTTGAAGGAGCTGGAGCAGTTTTGCCTTGAAGAATGTGCAAATATCCCAGTGGCTCGTTGTGCCAAGCTTATAGGAAAAAGGAAAAAGCTTACAGGAAAAAGGCCAAGGGGGTGGATACTTCACAAGCCAATGTTACCGCTATAAATGTGTTCAGTGGTTCCAATACAAACTATTTGAACCAAGATTTAAAAATAACTAATGTTGGTACGAGATGGAGGGAAAGTTGGACCATAAGTAACAAAATTACATTTAACAAAAATGTAAGTTTAATACAATATAAACTGACGTATACCATTTATTGTACAGGAGACAAAACACATACATTCTACAACAGCAGAGGCATGTATTAAGTGTAAAACTAACCGTGGCTCAATTATCCATGTTAGAAAGTTGTTAGAGAGTTAGAAAATTGGCTGTCAGAAGTAATACAATGTAAACTTACTTTTAATACGTCTGTCTGTGTATTTCAAGACATGTTATATGGGCTGTAGTGAGATACCCAATGGGCTGGAAGATTCTCTTTCCCATCACTCATCTTCATAAAAAGTATACAAAAAACCTGCAAGTCAATCAATCCACCATTATTAACACAATGGAAACATGTAGTGATTTATCATTGAAATGTTGAAGTAGCAGGGACAGCCGAGGAAAAATTGGTACAATTTAAGGCCATGTGGAAAACAATAATACAGGCACTATGGATGGGGTGGTAGTGTCTGGGTCTGGACAGATGTAATACAGGCACTATGGATGGGGTGGTAGTGTCTGGGTCTGGACAGATGTAATACAGGCACTATGGATGGGGTGGTAGTGTCTGGGTCTGGACAGATGTAATACAGGCACTATGGATGGGGTGGTAGTGTCTGGGTCTGGACAGATGTAATACAGGCACTATGGATGGGGTGGTAGTGTCTGGGTCTGGACAGATGTAATACAGGCACTATGGATGGGGTGGTAGTGTCTGGGTCTGGACAGATGTAATATAGGCACTATGGATGGGGTGGTAGTGTCTGGGTCTGGACAGATGTAATATAGGCACTATGGATGGGGTGGTAGTATCTGGGTCTGGACAGATGTAATACAGGCACTATGGATGGGGTGGTAGTGTCTGGGTCTGGACAGATGTAATACAGGCACTATGGATGGGGTGGTAGTGTCTGGGTCTGGACAGATGTAATATAGGCACTATGGATGGGGTGGTAGTATCTGGGTCTGGACAGATGTAATACAGGCACTATGGATGGGGTGGTAGTGTCTGGGTCTGGACAGATGTAGTACAGGCACTATGGATGGGGTGGTAGTGTCTGGGTCTGGACAGATGTAATACAGGCACTATGGATGGGGTGGTAGTATCTGGGTCTGGACAGATGTAATACAGGCACTATGGATGGGGTGGTATAGTATCTGGGTCTGGACAGATGTAATACAGGCACTATGGATGGGGTGGTAGTATCTGGGTCTGGACAGATGTAATACAGGCACTATGGATGGGGTGGTAGTGGCTGGGTCTGGACAGATGTAATACAGGCACTATGGATGGGGTGGTAGTATCTGGGTCTGGACAGATGTAATACAGGCACTATGGATGGGGTGGTAGTATCTGGGTCTGGACAGATGTAATACAGGCACTATGTATGGAGTGGTAGTGTCTGGGTCTGGACAGATGTAATACAGGCACTATGGATGGGGTGGTAGTGTCTGGGTCTGGACAGATGTAATACAGGCACTATGGATGGGGTGGTAGTGTCTGGGTCTGGACAGATGTAATACAGGCACTATGGATGGAGTGGTAGTATCTGGGTCTGGACAGATGTAATACAGGCACTATGGATGGGGTGGTAGTATCTGGGTCTGGACAGATGTAATACAGGCACTATGGATGGGGTGGTAGTGTCTGGGTCTGGACAGATGTAATACAGGCACTATGGATGGGGTGGTAGTATCTGGGTCTGGACAGATGTAATACAGGCACTATGGATGGGGTGGTAGTATCTGGGTCTGGACAGATGTAATACAGGCACTATGGATGAAGTTAGGACCAACAGGCAATATGGATGAAGTCAGGACCAACAGGCAACATGGATGAAGTCAGGACCAACAGGCAATACGGATGAACTGAGGACCCCCAGGCAATACGGATGAAGTCAAGACCACCAGGCAATACTGATGAACTCAGGACCACCAGGCTATATGGATGAACTCAGGACCACCAGGTAATATGGATGAACTCAGGACCACCAGGCAATACGGATGAACTCAGTACCACCAGGTAATATAGATAAAGTCAGGACCAACAGGCAATACGGATGAAGTCAGGACCACCAGGCAATACTGATTAACTCTGGACCAACAGGCAATATGGATGAAGTCAGGACCACCAGGCAATATGGCATGGACCACCAGGCAATAAGGAAGAAGTCAGGACCAACAGGCAATATGGATGAAGTCAGGACCACCAGGTAATATGGATGAACTCAGGACCACCAGGCAATAAGGAAGAAGTCAGGAACACCAGGCAATAAGGAGGAAGTCAGGACCAACAGGCAATATGGATGAAGTCACCACCAACAGGCAATATGGATGAAGTCAGGACCAACAGGCAATACGGATTAACTCAGGACCACCAGGCAAAATGCATGAAGTCAGGACCACCAGGCAATACGGATGAAGTCAGGACCAACAGGCAATATGGATGAAGTCAGGACCACCAGGCAACATGGATGAAGTCAGGACCACCAGGCAATACTGATGAACTCTGGACTAACAGGCAAAATGGACGAAGTCAGGACCACCAGGCAATATGGATGAACTCAGGACCACCAGGCAATAAGGAAGAAGTCAGGACCAACAGAACGGATGAAGTCAGGACCAACAGGCAATATGGATGAAGTCAGTACCAACAGGCAATATGGATGAAGTCAGGACCACCAGGGAATATGGATGAACTCAGGACCACCAGGAAATATGGATGAACTCAGGACCACCAGGCAATATGGATGAACTCAGGACCACTAGGCAATACAAATAAAGTCAGGACCAACAGGCAAAATGGATGAAGTCACCACCAACAGGCAATATGGATGAAGTCAGGACCAACAGGCAATACGGATGAACTCAGGACCACCAGGCGAAATGCATGAAGTCAGGACCACCAGGCTATATGGATGAAGTCAGGACCAACAGGTAAAATGGATGAAGTCAGGACCAACAGGCTATATGGATGAAGTCAGGACCAACAGGTAAAATGGATGAAGTCAGGACCAACAGGCAATGTGGATGAAGTCAGGACTAACAGGCAATGTGGATAAAGTCAGGACAACAGGACAGATGAAGTCAGGAACACAAAACAATACGGATGAATTCAGGACCAACAGGCAATATGGATGAACTCAGGACCACCAGGCAATATGGATGATGTCAGGACCAACAGGCAATATGGATGAAGTCAGGACCAACAGGCAATATGGAAGAAGTCAGGACCACCAGGCAATACGGATTAACTCAGACCACCAGGCAATACGGATGAAGTTAGGACGTCCAGACAATACGGATGAAGTCAGGACCACAAGGCAATATGGATGACGTCAGGACCAACAGGCAATATGGAAGAAGTCAGGACCACCAGGCAATACGGATGAAGTCCGGACCACCTGGAAATACTGATGAACTTTGGACCAACAGGCAATATGGATGAAGTCAGGACCACCAAGCAATATGGATGAACTCAGGACCACCAGGTAATGTGGATGAACTCAGGACCACCAGGCAATACGGATGAAGTCAGGACCTCCAGACAATACGGATGAAGTTAGGATGTCCAGACAATACGGATGAAGTCAGGACCACAAGGCAATATGGATGAAGTCAGGACCACCAGCTAATATGGATGAACTCAGGACCAACAGGCAATATGGATGAACTCAGGACCACCAGGCAATACGAAAAAAGTCAGGACCAACAGGCAATATGGATGAAGTCACCACCAACAGGCAAAATGGATGAAGTCAGGACCAACAGGCAACGTGGATGAAGTCAGGACCACCAGGTAATATGGATGAACTAAGGACCACCAGGCAATACTGATGAACTCAGGACCACCAGGAAATACGGATGAACTCAGGACCACCAGGGAACATGGATGAAGTCAGGACCACTAAGCAACATGGATGAAGCCAGGACCAACAGGATGGATGAAGTCAGGACCACAAAACAATACGGATGTAGTCAGGACCAACAGGCAATATGGATGAACTCAGAACCACCAGTGAATACGGATGAACTCAGGACCACCAGGCAATACGGATGAAGTCAGGACCACCAGGCAATATGGATGAACTCAGGACCACCAGGGAACATGGATGAAGTCAGGACCACCAGGCAACATGGATGAAGTCAGGACCACCAGGCAACATGGATGAAGTCAGGACCAACAGGCAATATGGATTCACAGGACCACCAGGCAATATGGATGAAGTCAGGACCACCAGGCAATACGGATGAACTCTGGACCAACAGGCAATATGGATGAAGTCAGGACCACCAAGCAATATGGATGAACTCAGGACCACCAGGTAATATGAATGAAGTCAGGACCAACAGGCAATACGGATTAACTCAGGACCTCCAGTCAATATGGATGAAGTCAAGACCACCAGGTAATACTGATGAACTCAGGACCACCAGGCAATACGGACGAACTCAAGGCCCCCAGGCAATACGGATGAAATCAAGACCACCAGGCAACATGGATGAAGTCAGGACCAGCAGGCAATATGGATGAACTCAGGACCACAATGCAATACGAATAAAGTCAGGACCAACAGGCTATGTGGATGAAGTCAGGACCAGCAGGCAATACGGATGAACTCAGGACTACCAGGCAATACAGATGAAGTCAGGACCAACAGGCTATGTGGATGAAGTCAGGACCAACATGCAAAATGGATGAAGTCAGGACCAACAAGCAACGTGGATGAAGTCAGGACCAACAGGACGGATGAAGTCAGGACCACCAAACAATACGGATTAATTCAGGACCAACAGGCAATACAGATGAAGTAAGGACCACCAGTCAATATGGATGAACTCAGGACCACAATGCAATTCGAATAAAGTCAGGACCAACAGGCTATGTGGATGAAGTCAGGACCAGCAGGCAATACGGATGAACTCAGGACTACCAGGCAATACGGATGAAGTCAGGACCAACAGGCTATGTGGATGAAGTCAGGACCAACATGCAAAATGGATGAAGTCAGGACCAACATGCAAAATGGATGAAGTCAGGACCAACAGGCAACGTGAATGAAGTCAGGACCAACAGGCAACATGGATGAAGTCAGGACCAACAGGCAAGATGGATGAAGTCAGGACCAACAGGCAATGTGGATGAAGTCAAGACCACCAGGCAATAAGGATGAAGTCAGGACCAACAGGCAATGTGGATGAAGTCAGGACCAACAGGCAATATGGATGAAGTCAGGACCAAAAGGCAACGTGGATGAAGTCAGGACCAACAGGAAATACGGATGAACTCAGGACCCCAGGCAATACGGATGAAGTCAAGACCACCAGGCAATACTGATGAACTCAGGACCAACAGGCAATATGGATGAAGTCAGGACCACCAGGCAATATGGATGAACTCAGGACCACCAGGTAATATGGATGAATTCAGGACCACCAGGCAATATGGATGAACTCAGGACTACCAGGCAATACGGATGAAGTCAGGACCAACAGGCTATGTGGATGAAGTCAGGACCAACATGCAAAATGGATGAAGTCAGGACCAACAGGCAACGTGAATGAAGTCAGGACCAACAGGCAACATGGATGAAGTCAGGACCAACAGGCAATATGGATGAAGTCAGGACCAACAGGCAATGTGGATGAAGTCAAGACCACCAGGCAATAAGGATGAAGTCAGGACCAACAGGCAACGTGGATGAAGTCAGGACCAACAGGCAATATGGATGAAGTCAGGACCAACAGGCAACGTGGATGAAGTCATGACCAACAGGCAATACGGATGAACTCAGGACCCCCAGGCAATATGGATGAAGTCAGGATCACCAGGCAATACTGATGAACTCAGGACCAACAGGCAATATGGATGAAGTCAGGACCACCAGGCAATATAGATGAACTCAGGACCACCAGGTAATATGGATGAACTCAGGACCAACAGGCAATGTGGATGAAGTCAGGACCAACAGGACGGATGAAGTCAGGACCACAAAAATAAATGGATGAAGTCAGGACCAACAGGAAATACGGATGAAGTCAGGACCACCAGGCAATACGGATGAACTCAGGACCACCAGGGAACATGGATGAAGTCAGGACCACCAGGCAACATGGATGAAGTCAGGACCACCAGGCAACATGGATGAAGTCAGGACCAACAGGCAATATGGATTCACAGGACCACCAGGCAATATGGAGGAAGTCAGGACAACCAGGCAATACGGATGAACTCAGGACCACCAGGGAACATGGATGAAGTCAGGACCACCAGGCAACATGGATGAAGTCAGGACCAACAGGCAATATGGATTCACAGGACCACCAGGCAATATGGAGGAAGTCAGGACAACCAGGCAATACGGATGAACTCATGACCACAATGCAATACGAATAAAGTCAGGACCAACAGGCTATGTG
The DNA here is from genome assembly GCF_002021735.2 of Oncorhynchus kisutch. Taxonomy (NCBI): domain Eukaryota; kingdom Metazoa; phylum Chordata; class Actinopteri; order Salmoniformes; family Salmonidae; genus Oncorhynchus; species Oncorhynchus kisutch. The sequence continues at coordinate 93,775,754 of NC_034188.2, read as the reverse complement.
GATGAAGTCAGGACCAGCAGGCAATACGGATGAACTCAGGACTACCAGGCAATACGGATGAAGTCAGGACCAACAGGCTATGTGGATGAAGTCAGGACCAACATTACAAAATGGATGAAGTCAGGACCAACAGGCAACGTGAATGAAGTCAGGACCAACATGCACCATGGATGAAGTCAGGACCAACAGGCAATATGGATGAAGTCAGGACCACCAGGCAATATGGATGAAGTCAGGACCAACAGGCAATATGGATGAACTCAGGACCACCAGGTAATATGGATGAAGTCAGGACCACCAGGCAATATAGATGAACTCAGGACCACCAGGTAATATGGATGAACTCAGGACCAACAGGCAATGTGGATGAAGTCAGGACCAACAGGACGGATGAAGTCAGGACCACAAAAATAAAAGGATGAAGTCAGGACCACCAGGCAATACGGATGAACTCAGGATCACCAGGGAACATGGATGAAGTCAGGACCACCAGGCAACATGGATGAAGTCAGGACCACCAGGCAACATGGATGAAGTCAGGACCAACAGGCAATATGGATTCACAGGACCACCAGGCAATATGGAGGAAGTCAGGACAACCAGGCAATACGGATGAACTCAGGACCACAAGGCAATACGGATGAAGTCCGGACCACCAGGCAATACTGATGAACTCTGGACCAACAGGCAATATGGTTGAAGTCAGGACCACCAGGTAATATGGATGAACTCAGGACCACCAGGCAATACAGATGAACTCAGGACCACCAGGCAATACAGATGAAGTCAGGACCACCAGGCAATACGGATGAAGTCAGGACCACCAGGCAATATGTATGAAGTCAGGTCCCCCAGGCAATACGGATGAAGTCAAGACCACCAGGCAATACTGATGAACTCAGGACCAACAGGCAATATGGATAAAGTCAGGACCACCAGGTAATATGGATGAACTCAGGACCACCAGGCAATACACATTAAGTCAGGACCACCAGGCAATACGGATGAAGTCAGGACCACCAGGCAATATGGATGAAGTCAGGACCCCCAGGCAATACGGATGAAGTCAAGACCACCAGGCAATACTGATGAACTCAGGACCAACAGGCAATATGGATAAAGTCAGGACCACCAGGCAATATGGATGAACTCAGGACCACCAGGCAATATGGATGAACTCAGGACCACAAGGCAATACGAATAAAGTCAGGACGAACAGGCAATATGGATGAAGTCACCACCAACAGGCAAAATGCATGAAGTCAGGACCACCAGGCAATATGGATGAAGTCACCACCAACAGGCAAAATGCATGAAGTCAGGACCACCAGTCTTTATGGATGAAGTCAGGACCAACAGGCAAAATGGATGAAGTCAGGACCAACAGGCTACGTGGATGAAGTCAGGACCAACAGGCAATGTGGATGAAGTCAAGACCCACAGGACGGATGAAGTCAGGACCACAAAACAATACGGATGAAGTCAGGACCAACAAGCAATGTGGAGGAAGTCAGGACAACCAGGCAATACAGATGAAGTCAGGACCACCAGGCAATACAGATGAAGTCAGGACCAACAGGCAACGTGGATGTAGTCAGGACCATCAGGCAATATGGATTAACTCAGGACCACCAGGCAAAATGGATGAACTCAGGACCACCAGGCAATATGGATGAACTCAGGACCACCAGGTAATATGGATGAACACAGGACCACCAGGCAATATGGATGAACTCATGACCACCAGGCAATATGGATGAAGTCAGGACCCCCAGGCAATACGGATGAAGTCAAGACCACCAGGCAATACTGATGAACTCAGGACCAACAGGCAATATGGATAAAGTCAGGACCACCAGGCAATATGGATGAACTCAGGACCACCAGGCAATACGAATAAAGTCAGGACCACCAGGCAATATGGATGAAGTCACCACCTACAGGCAATGTGGAGGAAGTATGGACAACCAGGCAACACAGATGAAGTCAGGACCAACAGGCAATATGGATGAAGTCAGGACCACCAGGCAATATGGATGAAGTCACCACCAACAGGCAAAATGCATGAAGTCAGGACCACCAGGCTTTATGAATGAAGTCAGGACCAACAGGCAAAATGGATGAAGTCAGGACGAACAGGCTACGTGGATGAAGTCAGGACCAACAGGCAATGTGGATGAAGTCAAGACCCACAGGACGGATGAAGTCAGGACCACAAAACAATATGGATGAAGTCAGGACCAACAGGCAATGTGGAGGAAGTCAGGACAACCAGGCAATACAGATGAAGTCAGGACCACCAGGCAATACAGATGAAGTCAGGACCAACAGGCAACGTGGATGAAGTCAGGACCACCAGGTAATATGGATGAACTCAGGACCACCAGGCAATACGGATTAACTCAGGACCCCAGTCAATATGGATGAAGTCAAGACCACCAGGTAATACTGATGAACTCAGGACCACCAGGCAATATGGATGAAGTCAGGACCCCCAGGCAATACAGATGAAGTCAAGACCACCAGGCAATACTGATGAACTCAGGACCACCAGGCAATATGGATGAACTCAAGACCACCAGGCAATATGAATAAAGTCAGGACCAACAGGCAATATGGATGAAGTCACCACCAACAGGCAAAATGCATGAAGTGAGGACCACCAGGCAATATGGATGAAGTCACCACCAACAGGCAAAATGCATGAAGTCACGACCACCAGGCTTTATGGATGAAGTCAGGACCAACAGGCAAAATGAACGAAGTCAGGACCAACAGGCTACGTGGATGAAGTCAGGACCAACAGGCAATGTGGATGAAGTCAAGACCCACAGGACGGATGAAGTCAGGACCACAAAACAATACGGATGAAGTCAGGACCACCAGGCAATATGGATGAACTCAGGACCACCAGGCAATACGAATAAAGTCAGGACCAACAGGCAATATGGATGAAGTCAGGACCACCAGTCAATATGGATGAACTCAAGGCCCCCAGGCAATACAGATGAAGTCAAGACCACAAGGCAAAACGGATGAAGTCAGGACCAGCAGGCAATATGGATGAAGTCAGGACCACCAGGCAACATGGATGAAGTCAGGACCACCAGGCAATATGGATGAACTCAGGACCACCAGCTAATATGGATGAACTCAGGACCAACAGGCAATATGGATGAACTCAGGACCACCAGGCAATACGAAAAAAGTCAGGACCAACAGGCAATATGGATGAAGTCACCACCAACAGGCAAAATGGATGAAGTCAGGACCAACAGGCAACGTGGATGAAGTCAGGACCACCAGGTAATATGGATGAACTAAGGACCACCAGGCAATACGGATGAACTCAGGACCACCAGGCAATACGGATGAAGTCAGGACCACCAGGCAATACGGATGAACTCAGGACCACCAGGGAACATGGATGAAGTCAGGACCACTAAGCAACATGGATGAAGCCAGGACCAACAGGATGGATGAAGTCAGGACCACAAAACAATATGGATGTAGTCAGGACCAACAGGCAACCTGGATGAAGTCAGGACCAACAGGCAATACGGATGAACTCAGGACCCCCAGGCAATACAGATGAAGTCAGGACCACCAGGCAATACGAATAAAGTCAGGACCAACAGGCAATATGGATGAAGTCACCACCAACAGGCAAAATGCATGAAGTGAGGACCACCAGGCAATATGGATGACGTCACCACCAACAGGCAAAATGCATGAAGTCACGACCACCAGGCTTTATGGATGAAGTCAGGACCAACAGGCAAAATGGATGAAGTCAGGACCAACAGGCTACGTGGATGAAGTCAGGACCAACAGGCAATGTGGATGAAGTCAAGACCCACAGGACAGATGAAGTCAGGACCACAAAACAATACGGATGAAGTCAGGACCAACAGGCAATGTGGAGGAAGTATGGACAACCAGGCAATACGAATAAAGTCAGGACCACCAGGCAATACAGATGATGTCAGGACCACCAGGCAACATCGATGAAGTCAGGACAACCAGGCAATACTGATGAACTCTGGACCAACAGGCAATATGGATGAAGTCAGGACCACCAGGTAATATGGATGAACTCAGGACCCCAGGCAATACGGATGAAGTCAAGACCACCAGGCAATACTGATGAACTCAGGACCAACAGGCAATATGGATAAAGTCAGGACCACCAGGCAAAATGGATGAAGTCAAGACCACCAGGCAATACTGATGAACTCAGGACCAACAGGCAATATGGATAAAGTCAGGACCACCAGGCAATATGGATGAACTCAGGACCACCAGGCAATACGAATAAAGTCAGGACAAACAGGCAAAATGGATGAAGTCAGGACCACCAGTCAATATGGATGAACTCAAGGCCCCCAGGCAATACAGATGAAGTCAAGACCACAAGGCAAAACGGATGAAGTCAGGACCAGCAGGCAATATGGATTAAGTCAGGACCACCAGGCAACATGGATGAAGTCAGGACCACCAGGCAATATGGATGAAGTCAGGACCAACAGGCAACGTTGATGAAGTCAGGACCAACAGGCAATACGGATGAACTCAGGACCACCAGGCAATACGGATGAAGTCAAGACCACCAGGCAATACGGATGAACTCAGGACCACCAGGCAATACGGATGAAGTCAAGACCACCAGGCAATACTGATGAACTCAGGACCAACAGGCAATATGGATGAAGTTAGGACCACCAGGCAATATGGATGAACTCAGGACCACCAGGTAATATGGATGAACTCAGGACCAACAGGCAATATGGATAAAGTCAGGACCACCAGGCAATATGGATGAACTCAGGACCACCAGGTAATATGGATGAACTCAGGACCACCAGGAAATATGGATGAACTCAGGACCAACAGGCAATATGGATGAAGTCAGGACCACCAGGCAATATGGATGAAGTCACCACCAACAGGCAAAATGCATGAAGTCAGGACCACCAGGCTTTATGGATGAAGTCAGGACCAACAGGCAAAATGGATGAAGTCAGGACGAACAGGCTACGTGGATGAAGTCAGGACCAACAGGCAATGTGGATGAAGTCAAGACACACAGGACGGATGAAGTCAGGACCACAAAACAATATGGATGAAGTCAGGACCAACAGGCAATGTGGAGGAAGTCAGGACAACCAGGCAATACAGATGAAGTCAGGACCACCAGGCAATACAGATGAAGTCAGGACCAACAGGCAACGTGGATGAAGTCAGGACCATCAGGCAATATGGATTAACTCAGGACCACCAGGCAATATGGATGAACTCAGGACCACCAGGTAATATGGATGAACTCAGGACCACCAGGTAATATGGATGAACTCAGGACCACCAGGCAATACGGATTAACTCAGGACCCCCAGTCAATATGGATGAAGTCAAGACCACCAGGTAATACTGATGAACTCAGGACCACCAGGCAATACGGATGAAGTCAGGACCCCCAGGCAATATGGATGAACTCATGACCACCAGGCAAAATGGATGAACTCATGACCACCAGGCAATACAGATGAAGTCAGGACCACCAGGCAATACGGATGAAGTCAGGACCACCAGGCAATATGGATGAAGTCAGGACCCCCAGGCAATACGGATGAAGTCAAGACCACCAGGCAATACTGATGAACTCAGGACCAACAGGCAATATGGATAAAGTCAGGACCACCAGGCAATATGGATGAACTCAGGACCACCAGGCAATACGAATAAAGTCAGGACCAACAGGCAATATGGATGAAGTCACCACCAACAGGCAATGTGGAGGAAGTATGGACAACCAGGCAATACAGATGAAGTCAGGACCAACAGGCTATATGGATGAAGTCAGGACCAACGGGCAACGTGGATGAAGTCAGGACCAACAGGCAATACGGATGAACTCAGGACCCCCAGGCAATACGGATGAAGTCAGGACCACCAGGCAATACTGATGAACTCAGGACCAACAGGCAATATGGATGAAGTCAGGACCATCAGGCAATATGGATTAACTCAGGACCACCAGGCAATATGGATGAACTCAGGACCAACAGGCAATATGGATGAAGTCAGGACCACCAGGCAATATGGATGAAGTCACCACCAACAGGCAAAATGCATGAAGTCAGGACCACCAGTCAATATGGATGAAGTCAAGACCACCAGGTAATACTGATGAACTCAGGACCACCAGGCAATACGGATGAAGTCAGGACCCCCAGGCAATATGGATGAACTCATGACCACCAGGCAATATGGATGAACTCATGACCACCAGGCAATACAGATGAAGTCAGGACCACCAGGCAATACGGATGAAGTCAGGACCACCAGGCAATATGGATGAAGTCAGGACCCCCAGGCAATACGGATGAAGTCAAGACCACCAGGCAATACTGATGAACTCAGGACCAACATGCAATATGGATAAAGTCAGGACCACCAGGCAATATGGATGAAGTTAGGACCACCAGGCAATATGGATGAACTCAGGACCACCAGGTAATATGGATGAACTCAGGACCACCAGGAAATATGGATGAACTCAGGACCACCAGGCAATATGGATGAAGTCAGGACCACCAGGCAATATAGATGAACTCAGGACCACAAGGCAATACGAATAAAGTCAGGACCAACAGGCAACGTGGATGAAGTCAGGAAAAACAGGCAATATGGATGAACTCAGGACCACCAGGCAATATGGATGAAGTCAGGACCACCAGGCAATACGAATAAAGTCAGGAACAACAGGCAATATGGATGAAGTCAGGACCAACAGGCAAAATGGGTGAAGTCAGGACTAACAGGCAACGTGGATGAAGTCAGGACCAACAGGCAATATGGATGAAGTCAGGACCAACAAGCAAAATGGATGAAGTCAGGACCAACTGGCAACGTTGATGAAGTCAGGACCAACAGGCAATGTGGATGAAGTCAGGACCAACAGGCAATATGGATGAAGTCAGGACCAACAGGCAAAACGGATGAAGTCAGGACCAACAGGCAATATGGATGAACTCAGAACCACTAGGGAATACGGATGAACTCAGGACCTCCAGGGAACATGGATGAAGTCAGGACCACCAGGCAATATGGAGGAAGTCAGGACCAACAGGCAAAATGGATGAAGTCAGGACCAACAGGCTACGTGGATGAAGTCAGGACCAACAGGCAATGTGGATGAAGTCAAGACCCACAGGACAGATGAAGTCAGGACCACAAAACAATACGGATGAAGTCAGGACCAACAAGCAATGTGGAGGAAGTCAGGACAACCAGGCAATACAGATGAGGTCAGGACCACCAGGCAATACAGATGAAGTCAGGACCAACAGGCAACGTGGATGAAGTCAGGACCATCAGGCAATATGGATTAACTCAGGACCACCAGGCAAAATGGATGAACTCAGGACCACCAGGCAATATGGATGAACTCAGGACCACCAGGTAATATGGATGAACTCAGGACCACCAGGCAATATGGATGAACTCATGACCACCAGGCAATACAGATGAAGTCAGGACCACCAGGCAATACGGATGAAGTCAGGACCACCAGGCAATATGGATGAAGTCAGGACCCCCAGGCAATACGGATGAAGTCAAGACCACCAGGCAATACTGATGAACTCAGGACCAACAGGCAATATGGATAAAGTCAGGACCACCAGGCAATATGGATGAACTCAGGACCACCAGGCAATATGGATGAACTCAGGACCACCAGGCAATACGAATAAAGTCAGGACCAACAGGCAATATGGATGAAGTCACCACCTACAGGCAATGTGGAGGAAGTATGGACAACCAGGCAACACAGATGAAGTCAGGACCAACAGGCAATATGGATGAAGTCAGGACCACCAGGCAATATGGATGAAGTCACCACCAACAGGCAAAATGCATGAAGTCAGGACCACCAGGCTTTATGGATGAAGTCAGGACCAACAGGCAAAATGGATGAAGTCAGGACGAACAGGCTACGTGGATGAAGTCAGGACCAACAGGCAATGTGGATGAAGTCAAGACACACAGGACGGATGAAGTCAGGACCACAAAACAATATGGATGAAGTCAGGACCAACAGGCAATGTGGAGGAAGTCAGGACAACCAGGCAATACAGATGAAGTCAGGACCACCAGGCAATACAGATGAAGTCAGGACCAACAGGCAACGTGGATGAAGTCAGGACCATCAGGCAATATGGATTAACTCAGGACCACCAGGCAATATGGATGAACTCAGGACCACCAGGTAATATGGATGAAGTCAAGACCACCAGGTAATACTGATGAACTCAGGACAACCAGGCAATACGGATGAAGTCAGGACCCCCAGGCAATATGGATGAACTCATGACCACCAGGCAAAATGGATGAACTCATGACCACCAGGCAATACAGATGAAGTCAGGACCACCAGGCAATACGGATGAAGTCAGGACCACCAGTCAATATGGATGAAGTCAAGACCACCAGGTAATACTGATGAACTCAGGACCACCAGGCAATACGGATGAAGTCAGGACCCCCAGGCAATACTGATGAACTCAGGACCAACAGGCAATATGGATGAAGTCAGGACCATCAGGCAATATGGATTAACTCAGGACCACCAGGCAATATGGATGAACTCAGGACCAACAGGCAATATGGATGAAGTCAGGACCACCAGGCAATATGGATGAAGTCACCACCAACAGGCAAAATGCATGAAGTCAGGACCACCAGTCAATATGGATGAAGTCAAGACCACCAGGTAATACTGATGAACTCAGGACCACCAGGCAATACGGATGAAGTCAGGACCCCCAGGCAATATGGATGAACTCATGACCACCAGGCAATATGGATGAACTCATGACCACCAGGCAATACAGATGAAGTCAGGACCACCAGGCAATACGGATGAAGTCAGGACCACCAGGCAATATGGATGAACTCAGGACCACCAGGTAATATGGATGAACTCAGGACCACCAGGTAATATGGATGAACTCAGGACCACCAGGCAATACGGATTAACTCAGGACCCCCAGTCAATATGGATGAAGTCAAGACCACCAGGTAATACTGATGAAGTCAGGACCACCAGGCAATACGAATAAAGTCAGGACCAACAGGCAATATGGATGAAGTCACCACCAACAGGCAAAATGCATGAAGTGAGGACCACCAGGCAATATGGATGACGTCACCACCAACAGGCAAAATGCATGAAGTCACGACCACCAGGCTTTATGGATGAAGTCAGGACCAACAGGCAAAATGGATGAAGTCAGGACCAACAGGCTACGTGGATGAAGTCAGGACCAACAGGCAATGTGGATGAAGTCAAGACCCACAGGACAGATGAAGTCAGGACCACAAAACAATACGGATGAAGTCAGGACCAACAGGCAATGTGGAGGAAGTATGGACAACCAGGCAATACGAATAAAGTCAGGACCACCAGGCAATACAGATGATGTCAGGACCACCAGGCAACATCGATGAAGTCAGGACAACCAGGCAATACTGATGAACTCAGGACCAACAGGCAATATGGATAAAGTCAGGACCACCAGGCAAAATGGATGAAGTCAAGACCACCAGGCAATACTGATGAACTCAGGACCAACAGGCAATATGGATAAAGTCAGGACCACCAGGCAATATGGATGAACTCAGGACCACCAGGCAATACGAATAAAGTCAGGACAAACAGGCAAAATGGATGAAGTCAGGACCACCAGTCAATATGGATGAACTCAAGGCCCCCAGGCAATACAGATGAAGTCAAGACCACAAGGCAAAACGGATGAAGTCAGGACCAGCAGGCAATATGGATTAAGTCAGGACCACCAGGCAACATGGATGAAGTCAGGACCACCAGGCAATATGGATGAAGTCAGGACCAACAGGCAACGTTGATGAAGTCAGGACCAACAGGCAATACGGATGAACTCAGGACCACCAGGCAATACGGATGAAGTCAAGACCACCAGGCAATACGGATGAACTCAGGACCACCAGGCAATACGGATGAAGTCAAGACCACCAGGCAATACTGATGAACTCAGGACCAACAGGCAATATGGATGAAGTTAGGACCACCAGGCAATATGGATGAACTCAGGACCACCAGGTAATATGGATGAACTCAGGACCAACAGGCAATATGGATAAAGTCAGGACCACCAGGCAATATGGATGAACTCAGGACCACCAGGTAATATGGATGAACTCAGGACCACCAGGAAATATGGATGAACTCAGGACCAACAGGCAATATGGATGAAGTCAGGACCACCAGGCAATATGGATGAAGTCACCACCAACAGGCAAAATGCATGAAGTCAGGACCACCAGGCTTTATGGATGAAGTCAGGACCAACAGGCAAAATGGATGAAGTCAGGACGAACAGGCTACGTGGATGAAGTCAGGACCAACAGGCAATGTGGATGAAGTCAAGACACACAGGACGGATGAAGTCAGGACCACAAAACAATATGGATGAAGTCAGGACCAACAGGCAATGTGGAGGAAGTCAGGACAACCAGGCAATACAGATGAAGTCAGGACCACCAGGCAATACAGATGAAGTCAGGACCAACAGGCAACGTGGATGAAGTCAGGACCATCAGGCAATATGGATTAACTCAGGACCACCAGGCAATATGGATGAACTCAGGACCACCAGGTAATATGGATGAACTCAGGACCACCAGGTAATATGGATGAACTCAGGACCACCAGGCAATACGGATTAACTCAGGACCCCCAGTCAATATGGATGAAGTCAAGACCACCAGGTAATACTGATGAACTCAGGACCACCAGGCAATACGGATGAAGTCAGGACCCCCAGGCAATATGGATGAACTCATGACCACCAGGCAAAATGGATGAACTCATGACCACCAGGCAATACAGATGAAGTCAGGACCACCAGGCAATACGGATGAAGTCAGGACCACCAGGCAATATGGATGAAGTCAGGACCAACAGGCAACGTGGATGAAGTCAGGACCAACAGGCAATACGGATGAACTCAGGACCCCCAGGCAATACGGATGAAGTCAGGACCACCAGGCAATACTGATGAACTCAGGACCAACAGGCAATATGGATGAAGTCAGGACCATCAGGCAATATGGATTAACTCAGGACCACCAGGCAATATGGATGAACTCAGGACCAACAGGCAATATGGATGAAGTCAGGACCACCAGGCAATATGGATGAAGTCACCACCAACAGGCAAAATGCATGAAGTCAGGACCACCAGTCAATATGGATGAAGTCAAGACCACCAGGTAATACTGATGAACTCAGGACCACCAGGCAATACGGATGAAGTCAGGACCCCCAGGCAATATGGATGAACTCATGACCACCAGGCAATATGGATGAACTCATGACCACCAGGCAATACAGATGAAGTCAGGACCACCAGGCAATACGGATGAAGTCAGGACCACCAGGCAATATGGATGAAGTCAGGACCCCCAGGCAATACGGATGAAGTCAAGACCACCAGGCAATACTGATGAACTCAGGACCAACATGCAATATGGATAAAGTCAGGACCACCAGGCAATATGGATGAAGTTAGGACCACCAGGCAATATGGATGAACTCAGGACCACCAGGTAATATGGATGAACTCAGGACCACCAGGAAATATGGATGAACTCAGGACCACCAGGCAATATGGATGAAGTCAGGACCACCAGGCAATATAGATGAACTCAGGACCACAAGGCAATACGAATAAAGTCAGGACCAACAGGCAACGTGGATGAAGTCAGGAAAAACAGGCAATATGGATGAACTCAGGACCACCAGGCAATATGGATGAAGTCAGGACCACCAGGCAATACGAATAAAGTCAGGAACAACAGGCAATATGGATGAAGTCAGGACCAACAGGCAAAATGGGTGAAGTCAGGACTAACAGGCAACGTGGATGAAGTCAGGACCAACAGGCAATATGGATGAAGTCAGGACCAACAAGCAAAATGGATGAAGTCAGGACCAACTGGCAACGTTGATGAAGTCAGGACCAACAGGCAATGTGGATGAAGTCAGGACCAACAGGCAATATGGATGAAGTCAGGACCAACAGGCAAAACGGATGAAGTCAGGACCAACAGGCAATATGGATGAACTCAGAACCACTAGGGAATACGGATGAACTCAGGACCTCCAGGGAACATGGATGAAGTCAGGACCACCAGGCAATATGGAGGAAGTCAGGACCAACAGGCAAAATGGATGAAGTCAGGACCAACAGGCTACGTGGATGAAGTCAGGACCAACAGGCAATGTGGATGAAGTCAAGACCCACAGGACAGATGAAGTCAGGACCACAAAACAATACGGATGAAGTCAGGACCAACAAGCAATGTGGAGGAAGTCAGGACAACCAGGCAATACAGATGAGGTCAGGACCACCAGGCAATACAGATGAAGTCAGGACCAACAGGCAACGTGGATGAAGTCAGGACCATCAGGCAATATGGATTAACTCAGGACCACCAGGCAAAATGGATGAACTCAGGACCACCAGGCAATATGGATGAACTCAGGACCACCAGGTAAAATGGATGAACTCAGGACCACCAGGCAATATGGATGAACTCATGACCACCAGGCAATACAGATGAAGTCAGGACCACCAGGCAATACGGATGAAGTCAGGACCACCAGGCAATATGGATGAAGTCAGGACCCCCAGGCAATACGGATGAAGTCAAGACCACCAGGCAATACTGATGAACTCAGGACCAACAGGCAATATGGATAAAGTCAGGACCACCAGGCAATATGGATGAACTCAGGACCACCAGGCAATATGGATGAACTCAGGACCACCAGGCAATACGAATAAAGTCAGGACCAACAGGCAATATGGATGAAGTCACCACCTACAGGCAATGTGGAGGAAGTATGGACAACCAGGCAACACAGATGAAGTCAGGACCAACAGGCAATATGGATGAAGTCAGGACCACCAGGCAATATGGATGAAGTCACCACCAACAGGCAAAATGCATGAAGTCAGGACCACCAGGCTTTATGGATGAAGTCAGGACCAACAGGCAAAATGGATGAAGTCAGGACGAACAGGCTACGTGGATGAAGTCAGGACCAACAGGCAATGTGGATGAAGTCAAGACACACAGGACGGATGAAGTCAGGACCACAAAACAATATGGATGAAGTCAGGACCAACAGGCAATGTGGAGGAAGTCAGGACAACCAGGCAATACAGATGAAGTCAGGACCACCAGGCAATACAGATGAAGTCAGGACCAACAGGCAACGTGGATGAAGTCAGGACCATCAGGCAATATGGATTAACTCAGGACCACCAGGCAATATGGATGAACTCAGGACCACCAGGTAATATGGATGAAGTCAAGACCACCAGGTAATACTGATGAACTCAGGACCACCAGGCAATACGGATGAAGTCAGGACCCCCAGGCAATATGGATGAACTCATGACCACCAGGCAAAATGGATGAACTCATGACCACCAGGCAATACAGATGAAGTCAGGACCACCAGGCAATACGGATGAAGTCAGGACCACCAGTCAATATGGATGAAGTCAAGACCACCAGGTAATACTGATGAACTCAGGACCACCAGGCAATACGGATGAAGTCAGGACCCCCAGGCAATACTGATGAACTCAGGACCAACAGGCAATATGGATGAAGTCAGGACCATCAGGCAATATGGATTAACTCAGGACCACCAGGCAATATGGATGAACTCAGGACCAACAGGCAATATGGATGAAGTCAGGACCACCAGGCAATATGGATGAAGTCACCACCAACAGGCAAAATGCATGAAGTCAGGACCACCAGTCAATATGGATGAAGTCAAGACCACCAGGTAATACTGATGAACTCAGGACCACCAGGCAATACGGATGAAGTCAGGACCCCCAGGCAATATGGATGAACTCATGACCACCAGGCAATATGGATGAACTCATGACCACCAGGCAATACAGATGAAGTCAGGACCACCAGGCAATACGGATGAAGTCAGGACCACCAGGCAATATGGATGAAGTCAGGACCCCCAGTCAATATGGATGAAGTCAAGACCACCAGGTAATACTGATGAACTCAGGACCAACAGGCAATATGGATGAACTCAGGACCACCAGGTAATATGGATGAACTCAGGACCACCAGGTAATATGGATGAACTCAGGACCACCAGGCAATACGGATTAACTCAGGACCCCCAGTCAATATGGATGAAGTCAAGACCACCAGGTAATACTGATGAAGTCAGGACCACCAGGCAATATGGATGAAGTCAGGACCCCCAGGCAATACGGATGAAGTCAAGACCACCAGGCAATACTGATGAACTCAGGACCAACAGGCAATATGGATAAAGTCAGGACCACCAGGCAATATGGATGAAGTCAGGACCACCAGGCAATATGGATGAACTCAGGACCACCAGGCAATACGAATAAAGTCAGGACCAACAGGCAATATGGATGAAGTCACCACCAACAGGCAATATGGATGAACTCAGGACCACCAGGTAATATGGATGAACTCAGGACCACCAGGTAATATGGATGAACTCAGGACCACCAGGCAATACGGATTAACTCAGGACCCCCAGTCAATATGGATGAAGTCAGGACCACCAGGCAATATGGATGAAGTCAGGACCACCAGGCAATATGGATGAAGTCACCACCAACAGGCAAAATGCATGAAGTCAGGACCACCAGTCAATATGGATGAAGTCAAGACCACCAGGTAATACTGATGAACTCAGGACCACCAGGCAATACGGATGAAGTCAGGACCCCCAGGCAATACTGATGAACTCAGGACCAACAGGCAATATGGATGAAGTCAGGACCATCAGGCAATATGGATTAACTCAGGACCACCAGGCAATATGGATGAAGTCAGGACCACCAGTCAATATGGATGAAGTCAAGACCACCAGGTAATACTGATGAACTCAGTACCACCAGGCAATACGGATGAAGTCAGGACCCCCAGGCAATATGGATGAACTCATGACCACCAGGCAATATGGATGAACTCATGACCACCAGGCAATACAGATGAAGTCAGGACCACCAGGCAATACGGATGAAGTCAGGACCACCAGGCAATATTGATGAAGTCAGGACCCCCAGGCAATACGGATGAAGTCAAGACCACCAGGCAATACTGATGAACTCAGGACCAACAGGCAATATGGATAAAGTCAGGACCACCAGGCAATATGGATGAAGTCAGGACCACCAGGCAATATGGATGAACTCAGGACCACCAGGCAATACGAATAAAGTCAGGACCAACAGGCAATATGGATGAAGTCACCACCAACAGGCAATGTGGAGGAAGTATGGACAACCAGGCAATACAGATGAAGTCAGGACCAACAGGCTATATGGATGAAGTCAGGACCAACAGGCAACGTGGATGAAGTCAGGACCAACAGGCAATACGGATGAACTCAGGACCCCCAGGCAATACGGATGAAGTCAGGACCACCAGGCAATACTGATGAACTCAGGACCAACAGGCAATATGGATGAAGTCAGGACCACCAGGCAATACGGATGAAGTCAGGACCACCAGTCAATATGGATGAAGTCAAGACCACCAGGTAATACTGATGAACTCAGGACCACCAGGCAATACGGATGAAGTCAGGACCCCCAGGCAATACTGATGAACTCAGGACCCAACAGGCAATATGGATGAAGTCAGGACCATCAGGCAATATGGATTAACTCAGGACCACCAGGCAATATGGATGAACTCAGGACCAACAGGCAATATGGATGAAGTCAGGACCACCAGGCAATATGGATGAAGTCACCACCAACAGGCAAAATGCATGAAGTCAGGACCACCAGTCAATATGGATGAAGTCAAGACCACCAGGTAATAATGATGAACTCAGGACCACCAGGCAATACGGATGAAGTCAGGACCCCCAGGCAATATGGATGAACTCATGACCACCAGGCAATATGGATGAACTCATGACCACCAGGCAATACAGATGAAGTCAGGACCACCAGGCAATACGGATGAAGTCAGGACCACCAGGCAATATGGATGAAGTCAGGACCCCCAGTCAATATGGATGAAGTCAAGACCACCAGGTAATACTGATGAACTCAGGACCACCAGGCAATATGGATGAACTCAGGACCACCAGGTAATATGGATGAACTCAGGACCACCAGGTAATATGGATGAACTCAGGACCACCAGGCAATACGGATTAACTCAGGACCCCCAGTCAATATGGATGAAGTCAAGACCACCAGGTAATACTGATGAACTCAGGACCACCAGGCAATACGGATGAAGTCAGGACCCCCAGGCAATATGGATGAACTCATGACCACCAGGCAAAATGGATGAACTCATGACCACCAGGCAATACAGATGAAGTCAGGACCACCAGGCAATACGGATGAAGTCAGGACCACCAGGCAATATGGATGAAGTCAGGACCCCCAGGCAATACGGATGAAGTCAAGACCACCAGGCAATACTGATGAACTCAGGACCAACAGGCAATATGGGATAAAGTCAGGACCACCAGGCAATATGGATGAAGTCAGGACCACCAGTCAATATGGATGAACTCAAGGCCCCCAGGCAATACAGATGAAGTCAAGACCACAAGGCAAAACGGATGAAGTCAGGACCAGCAGGCAATATGGATGAAGTCAGGACCACCAGGCAACATGGATGAAGTCAGGACCACCAGGCAATATGGATGAAGTCAGGACCAACAGGCAACGTTGATGAAGTCAGGACCAACAGGCAATACGGATGAACTCAGGACCACCAGGAATACGGATGAAGTCAAGACCACCAGGCAATACGGATGAAGTCAGGACCCCCAGGCAATACGGATGAAGTCAAGACCACCAGGCAATACTGATGAACTCAGGACCAACAGGCAATATGGATAAAGTCAGGACCACCAGGCAATATGGATGAACTCAGGACCACCAGGCAATATGGATGAACTCAGGACCACCAGGCAATACGAATAAAGTCAGGACAACAGGCAATGGAACCCCAAGGCCAATGATGAGGCCACCAGGGCAATATGGATGAAGTCACCACCAACAGGCAAAATGCATGAAGTCACGACCACCAGGCTTTATGGATGAAGTCAGGACCAACAGGCAAAATGGATGAAGTCAGGACCAAACAGGCTACGTGGATGAAGTCAGGACCAACAGGCAATGTGGATGAAGTCAAGACCCACAGGACGGATGAACTCAGGAAACACAAAACAATACGGATGAAGTAAGGACCAACAGGCAATGTGGAGGAAGTATGGACAACCAGGCAATACGAATAAAGTCAGGACCACCAGGCAATACAGATGATGTCAGGACCACCAGGCAACATCGATGAAGTCAGGACCAACAGGCAATATTGATTCACAGGACCACCAGGCAATATGGAGGGAGTCAGGACAACCAGGCAATACTGATGAACTCTGGGACCAACAGGCAATATGGATGAAGTCAGGACCACCAGGTGATATGGATGAACTCAGGACCCCCAGGCAATACGGATGAAGTCAAGACCACCAGGCAATACTGATGAACTCAGGACCAACAGGCAATATGGATAAAGTCAGGACCACCAGGCAAAATGGATTAAGTCAAGACCACGAGGCAATACTGATGAACTCAGGACCAACAGGCAATATGGATAAAGTCAGGACCACCAGGCAATATGGATGAACTCAGGACCACCAGTCAATATGGATGAACTCAGGACCATCAGGCAATACGAATAAAGTCAGGACCAACAGGCAATATGGATGAAGTCAGGACCACCAGTCAATATGGATGAACTCAAGGCCACCAGGCAATACAGATGAAATCAAGACCACAAGGCAAAACGGATGAAGTCAGGACCAGCAGGCAACGTGGATGAAGTCAGGATCATCAGGCAATATGGATTAACTCAGGACCACCAGGCAAAATGGATGAACTCAGGACCACCAGGCAATATGGATGAACTCAGGACCACCAGGTAATATGGATGAACTCAGGACCACCAGGGAATATGGATGAACTCAGGACCACCAGGCAATATGGATGAACTCATGACCACCAGGCAATACAGATGAAATCAGGACCACCAGGCAATACGGATGAAGTCAGGACCACCAGTGAATATGGATGAACTCAGGACCCCCAGGCATACGGATGAAGTCAAGACCACCAGGCAATACTGATGAACTCAGGACCAACAGGCAATATGGATAAAGTCAGGACCACCAGGCAAAATGGATGAAGTCAAGACCACCAGGCAATACTGATGAACTCAGGACCACCAGGCAATATGGATGAACTCAGGACCACCAGGCAATATGGATGAACTCAGGACCACCAGGCAATACGAATAAAGTCAGGACCAACAGGCAATATGGATGAAGTCAGGACCACCAGTCAATATGGATGAACTCAAGGCCCCCAGGCAATACAGATGAAGTCAAGACCACAAGGCAAAACGGATGAAGTCAGGACCAGCAGGCATATGGATGAAGTCAGGACCACCAGGCAACATGGATGAAGTCAGGACCAACAGGCAACGTGGCCTGATGAAGTCAGGACCAACAGGCAATACGGATGAACTCAGGACCACCAGGCAATACGGATGAAGTCAAGACCACCAGGCAATACGGATGAAGTCAGGACCCCCAGGCAATACGGATGAAGTCAAGACCACCAGGCAATACTGATGAACTCAGGACCAACAGGCAATATGGATAAAGTCAGGACCACCAGGCAATATGGATGAACTCAGGACCACCAGGCAATATGGATGAACTCAGGACCACCAGGCAATACGAATAAAGTCAGGACCAACAGGCAATATGGATGAAGTCACCACCAACAGGCAAAATGCATGAAGTGAGGACCACCAGGCAATATGGATGAAGTCACCACCAACAGGCAAAATGCATGAAGTCACGACCACCAGGCTTTATGGATGAAGTCAGGACCAACAGGCAAAATGGATGAAGTCAGGACCAACAGGCTACGTGGATGAAGTCAGGACCAACAGGCAATGTGGATGAAGTCAAGACCCACAGGACGGATGAACTCAGGAACACAAAACAATACGGATGAAGTAAGGACCAACAGGCAATGTGGAGGAAGTATGGACAACCAGGCAATACGAATAAAGTCAGGACCACCAGGCAATACAGATGATGTCAGGACCACCAGGCAACATCGATGAAGTCAGGACCAACAGGCAATATTGATTCACAGGACCACCAGGCAATATGGAGGGAGTCAGGACAACCAGGCAATACTGATGAACTCTGGACCAACAGGCAATATGGATGAAGTCAGGACCACCAGGTAATATGGATGAACTCAGGACCCCCAGGCAATACGGATGAAATCAAGACCACCAGGCAATACTGATGAACTCAGGACCAACAGGCAATATGGATAAAGTCAGGACCACCAGGCAAAATGGATTAAGTCAAGACCACGAGGCAATACTGATGAACTCAGGACCAACAGGCAATATGGATAAAGTCAGGACCACCAGGCAATATGGATGAACTCAGGACCACCAGTCAATATGGATGAACTCAGGACCATCAGGCAATACGAATAAAGTCAGGACCAACAGGCAATATGGATGAAGTCAGGACCACCAGTCAATATGGATGAACTCAAGGCCACCAGGCAATACAGATGAAATCAAGACCACAAGGCAAAACGGATGAAGTCAGGACCAGCAGGCAATATGGATGAAGTCAGGACCACCTGGCAACATGGATGAAGTCAGGACCACCAGGCAATATGGATGAACTCAGGACCACCAGGCAATACGGATGAAGTCAAGACCACCAGGCAATACGGATGAACTCAGGACCAACAGGCAATATGGATAAAGTCAGGACCACCAGGCAATATGGATGAACTCAGGACCACCAGGCAATATGGATGAACTCAGGACCACCAGGCAATACGAATAAAGTCAGGACCAACAGGCAACGTGGATGAAGTCAGGACCAACAGGCAATATGGATGAAGTCAGGACCACCAGTCAATATGGATGAACTCAAGGCCACCAGGCAATACAGATGAAATCAAGACCACAAGGCAAAACGGATGAAGTCAGGACCAGCAGGCAATATGGATGAAGTCAGGACCACCTGGCAACATGGATGAAGTCAGGACCACCAGGCAATATGGATGAACTCAGGACCACCAGGCAATACGGATGAAGTCAAGACCACCAGGCAATACGGATGAACTCAGGACCAACAGGCAATATGGATAAAGTCAGGACCACCAGGCAATATGGATGAACTCAGGACCACCAGGCAATATGGATGAACTCAGGACCACCAGGCAATACGGATGAAGTCAAGACCACCAGGCAATACTGATGAACTCAGGACCAACAGGCAATATGGATAAAGTCAGGACCACCAGGCAATATGGATGAACTCAGGACCACCAGGCAATATGGATGAACTCAGGACCACCAGGCAATACGAATAAAGTCAGGACCAACAGGCAACGTGGATGAAGTCAGGACCAACAGGCAATATGGATGAAGTCAGGACCACCAGTCAATATGGATGAACTCAAGGCCACCAGGCAATACAGATGAAAGTCAAGACCACAAGGGCAAAACGGATGAAGTCAGGACCAGCAGGCAATATGGATGAAGTCAGGACCCACCTGGCAACATGGATGAAGTCAGGACCACCAGGCAATATGGATGAACTCAGGACCACTCAGGCAATACGGATGAAAGTCAAGACCACCAGGCAATACGGATGCAACTCAGGACCACCAGGCAATACTGATGAAGTCAAGACACCAGGCAATACTGATGAACTCAGGACCACACAGGCAATATGGATGAAGTTAGGACCACCAGGCAATATGGATGAACTCAGGACCACCAGGCAATATGGATGAAGTCAGGACCACCAGGCAATGGATGAACATCAGGACCACAAGGCAATACGAATAAAGTCAGGACCAACAGGCAACGTGGATGAAGTCAGGACCAACAGGCAATATGGATGAAGTCAGGACCAACAGGCAATACGGATGACCTCAGGACCCCAGGCAATACGGATGAAGTCAAGACCACCAGGCATACTGATGAACTCAGGACCAACAGGCAATAAGGATGAAAGTCAGGACCACCAGCAATATGGATGAACTCAGGACCACCAGGTAATATGGATGAACTCAGACCACCGGAAATATGGATGAACTCAGGACCACCAGGCATATGGATGAAGTCAGGACCACCAGGCAATATGGATGAACTCAGGACCACAAGGCAATACGAATAAAGTCAGGACAACAGGCAACGTGGATGAAGTCAGGACCAACAGGCAATATGGATGAAGTCAGGACCAACCAACAGGCAATATGGATGAACTCAGGACCCCAGGCAATACGGATGAAGTCAGGACCACCAGGCAATATGATGAACTCAGGACCAACAGGCAATATGATGAAGTCAGGACCACCAGGCAATATGGATGAACTCAGGACCACCAGGCAATATGGATGAAGTCAGGACCACCAGGCAATATGGATGAACTCAGGACCACCAGGCAATACGGATGAAGTCAGGACCAACAGGCAATATGGATGAAGTCAGGACCAACAGGCAAATGGATAGTCAGGACCACCAGGCAATACGGATGAAGTCAGGACCAACAGGCAATATGGATGAAGTCAGGACAACCAGGCAATACAGATGAACTCAGGCACCAGGCAATACAGATGAAGTCAGGACCAAGGCAAAACGGATGAAGTCAGGACCACCAGGCAATATGGATGAAGTCAGGACCACCGGCAATATGGATGAAGTCAGGACCACCAGGCAATATGGATGAACTCAGGACCACCAGGCAATACGAATAAAGTCAGGACCAACAGGCAACGTGGATGAAGTCAGGACCAACAGGCAATATGGATGAAGTCAGGACCACCAGGCAATATGGATGAACTCAGGCCACCAGGCAATACGGATGAAGTCAGGACCACCAGGCAATACGGATGAAGTCAGGACCACCAGGCAATATGGATGAAGTCAGGACCCACCAGGCAATATGGATGAAGTCAGGACCACCAGGCAATATGGATGAATCAGGACCACCAGCAATACGATGAAGTCAGGACCACCAGGCAATACGGATGAAGTCAGGACCACCAGGCAATATGATGAAGTCAGGACCACCAGGCAATATGATGAAGTCAGGACCAACAGGCAATATGGATGAAGTCAGGACCACCAGGCAATATGGATGAACTCAGGACCACCAGGCAATATGGATGAACTCAGGACCACCAGGCAATATGGATGAACTCAGGACCACCAGGCAATATGGATGAAGTCAGGACCACCAGGCAATTGGATGAAGTCAGGACCACAAGGCAATATGAATGAAGTCAGGACCAACAGGCAACGTGGATGAAGTCAGGACCAACAGGCAATATGGATGAAGTCAGGACCACAGGCAATACGGATGAACTCAGGACCCCCAGGCAATACGGATGAAGTCAAGACCACCAGGCAATATGATGAACTCAGGACCACCAGGCAATATGGATGAAGTCAGGACCACCAGGCAATATGGATGAAGTCAGGGACCACCAGGTAATATGATGAACTCAGGACCACCAGGAATATGGATGAAGTCAGGACCACCAGGCAATATGGATGAAGTCAGGACCACCAGGCAATATGGATGAAACTCAGGACCACAAGGCAATATGATAAGTCAGGACCAACAGCAATATGGATGAAGTCAGGACCACCAGGCAATATGGATGAAGTCAGGACCAACAGGCAATATGGATTAACTCAGGACCCCCAGGCAATATGGATGAAGTCAAGACCACCAGGCAATACTGGATGAACTCAGGACCAACAGGCAATATGGATGAAGTCAGGACCACCAGGCAATATGGATGAAATCAGGACACAGGCAATATGGATGAACTCAGGACCACCAGGCAATATGGATGAACTC